>NC_057419.1:119657038-119737726 GCF_019320065.1 Cervus canadensis
TGATTGTCCGAGGAGGCCTTACAAAAAGCTGAGAAAAGAAAAGACATAAAAGGTAAAGGAGAAAAGGAAAGATATACCCATTTGAATGCAGAGTTCCAAAGAACAACAAGGAGAGATAAGAAAGACTTCCTCAGCAATCAATGCAAAGAAATAGAGGAAAACAGTAGAAAGGGAAAGAATAGAGATCTCTTCAAGAAAATCAGAGATACCAAGGGAACATTTCATGCAAAGATGGGCACAATAAAGGACAGAAATGGTATGGACCTAACAGAAGCAGAAGATATTAAGAAGAGATGGCAAGAACACACAGACGAACTATGCAAAAAAATCTCCATGACCCAGGTAACCACGATGGTGTGATCACTCACCTAGAGCCAGACATTTTGGAATGTGAAGTCAAAGGTCAGTTTCAAATTCCAATCCCAAAGAAAGGCAATGCCAAAGAATGTTCAAACTATGAAACAATTGCACTCATCTCACATGCTAGTAAAGTAATGCTCAAAATTCTCCAAGCCAGGCTTCAACAGTACGTGAACTGTGAAATTCCAGATGTTCAAACTGGATTTAGAAAAGGCAGAGGAACCAGAGATCAAATTGCCAACATCTGTTGGATTATTGAAAAAGCATGAGAGTTCCAGAAAATCATCTATTTCTGCTTCATTGACTATGCCAAAGCCTTTGACTGTATGGAACACCACAAACTGTGGAACATTCTGAAAGAGATGGGAATACCAGACCACCTGACCTTCCTCTTGAGAAACCTGTATGCAGGTCAGGAAGCAACAGTTAGAACTGGACATGGAAAAACAGACTGGTTCCAAATAGGAAAAGGAGTACGTCAAGTATTGTCATGCTGCTTATTTAACTTATATATAGAGTACATTATGTGAAATGCCACGCTGGAGGAAGCACAAGCCAGAGTGAAGATTGCCGGGAGAAATATCAATAACCTCAGATATGCAGATGACACCTCCCTTATGGCAGAAGGCGAAAAAAGAACTAAAGGGCCTCTTGATGAAAGTGAAAGAGGAGAGTAAAAAAGCTGGCTTAAAACTCAACATTCAGAAAGCAAAGATCATGGCATCTGGTCCCATCACATCATGGCAGATAGATGGGGAAAGAATGGAAATAGTGAGAGAATTTTGGGGGGGGGAGCTCCAAAATCACTGCAGATAGTGACTGTAGCCATGAAATTAAAAGATGCTTGCTCCTTGGAAGAAAAGTTATGACCAACCTAGAAGGCATATTAAAAAGCAGAGACATTACTTTGCCAACAAAGGTCTGTTTGGTCAAAGCTATGGTTTTTCCAGTAGTGATGTATGGATGTGAGTTCAGTTCAGTTCAGTTGCTCAGTCATGTCCGACTCTTTGTGACCCCACAGACTGCAGCAAGCCAGGCCTCCCTGTCCATCAGCAACTCCCAGAGTTTACTCAAACTCACGTCCATTGAGTCGGTGATCCCATCCAACCATCTCATCCTCTGTTGTCCCCGTCTCCTGCCTTCAATTTTTCCCAGCAACAGGGTCTTTTCAAATGAGTCAGCTCTTCGCATCAGGTGGCCAAAGTATTGGAGTTTCAGCTTCAATATCAGTCCCTCCAATGAATATTCAGGACTGATCTCCTTTAGAATGGACTGGTTGGATCTCCTTGCGGTCCAAGGGACTCTCAAGAGTCTTCTCCAACACCACAGTTCAAAAGCATCAATTCTTCTGCGCTCAGCTTTCTTTATAGTCCAACTCTCACATCCATACATGACTACTGGAAAAACCATAGCTTTGACTAGATGGACCTTTGTTGGCAAAGTAATGTCTCTGCTTTTTAATATGTTGCCTAGGTTGGTCATAACTTTCCTTCCAAGGAGTAAGCGTCGTTTAATTTCATGGCTGCAGTCACCATCTGCAGTGATTTTGGAGCCCCCCAAAATAGTCTCTCACTGTTTCCATTGTTTTCCCATCTATTTGCCATGAAGTGATGGGACCTGATGCCATGATCTTAGTTTTCTGAATGTTGAGTTTTAAGCCAACTTTTTCACTCTCCTCTTTTCACTTTCATCAAAAGGCTCTTTAGTTCTTCACTTTCTGCCTTAAGGGTGGTGTCATCTGCATATTTGAGGTTATTCATATTTCTCCCGGAAGTCTTGATTCCAGCTTGTGCTTCATCCAGCCCAGCATTTCTCATGATGTACTCTGCATGTAAGTTAAATAAGCAGGTTGACAATATACAGCCTTGACATACTCCTTTTCCTGTTTGTAACCAGTCTGTTGTTCCATATCCAGTTCTAACTGTTGCTTCTTGACCCACATACAGATTTCTCAGGATGCAGGTCAGGTGGTCTGGTATTCCCATCTCTTTCTGAATTTTCCACAGTTTGTCATGATTCACATAGTCAAAGGCTGTTGCATAGTCACTAAAGCAGAAGTAGATGTTTTTCTGGAACTCTCTTACTTTTTCGATGACCCAATGGATGTTAGCAATTTGATCTCTGGTTCCTCTGCCTTTTCTAAATCCAGCTTGAACATTTGGAAGTTCACAGATGTGAGAGTTGGACTATAAATAAAGTTGAGCACTGAAGAATTGATGCTTTTGAATTGTGGCATTGGAGAAGACTCTTGAGAATTCCTTGGACTGCAAGGAGATCCAAACAGTCAATCCTAAAGGAAATCAGTCCTGAATATTCATTGGAAGGACTGTTGCTGAAGCTGAAATGCCAATACTTTGGCCACCTGATGCAAAGAACTGACTCTTTGCAAAAGACCCTGATGCTGGGAAAGATTGAAAGTAGGAGGAGAAGGGGGTGACAGAGGATGAGATGGTTGGATGGCATCACCGTCTCAATGGGCGTGAGTTTGAGTAAGCTCTGGGAGTTGTTGATGGACAGAAAAGCCTGGCATGCTGCAGTCCATGGCGTCACAAAGAGTCAGACACGACTGAGTAACTGAACTGAACTGAGTCTTTAAAGAGTAAGAAGCAAGTCTGAATGTGCTAATGTGTAAAGACATCCATGACATACAGTTGTTTTTCAAAATGTTGTAGGCAAATATGTATACTGTGACTCCATGTGTGGTTTTTTAAATCTGAAAATGTATGCTTCTATATGGACAGAATACTTCTGTCATTCATATGTAGGCATTTTGGTATAGGTGGAATGAAACACAGACTCCTGAGAGTAAGACTAGAGAGTCAGGAAATGACTTTTCTTTGTACAGGTGCTTGGTCTAGGATTTGAATTTATTTACTCTGAGCATACATTTTGTAGGTTTTTTTTTTTCAGTAAAGTAGAAAAAAAATCACAAGATCATTTTCTCCTCTTAACTGAAAGAAGTTTTATTCATTAATTTTCATCCCTATTTTACATGAATAAAATTCCAAGATGTAAAAACTCAGCAGTTATTTTAATAGCATTTTTCTCCCATGAGCTACTGTAACAATTTGTTGATGTATTTGAATTCAGCTAGTTTTTTTTCCCTCCACCCACCCCAAATCCCCAGGTTTTTGTTATATTCAAGTTCATAACCACCACCATGCTTAATTATTAAGTAAACCGATTTTTAAGCGGAAGGTTTCTTATTCATATATTTAAGGCAAAGCTTTAAGAGAAGAGCACTTTAAATTTCATTTGTAAATACATAGATTTCCATAGGAAGTCACAAATCCTCAAAGAGAAAAATGTGCTTTCTCAGAGTTATCCTGATACAGAAATGAAACTTGGGAGAAATATTTTTACAGTAGAAAAGGGATTCAGTATATGATGAAAACATGAAAATTCTCAATTAGCTACAGTAGTAATAGTGTACTTTATTAGAGCTAAGAATCATTATTAGTGATGCAAACATAAGTATTAATTCCCTGAAAGACGTGTATGAGTGCTAAGTTGCTTCACTTGTGTCTGACTCTTTGCAACCCTATGAACTGTATCCCGCCAGGCTCCTCGGTCCGCGGGATTCTCCAGGCAGGAATACTGGAGTAGGTTGCCATTCCCTCCTCCAGGGGATCTTCCTGACCCAGGGATTGAACCTGCATCTCCTGCAATTCCTGCACTGCAGGCTGATTCTTTACCCCTGAGCCACCAGAGAAGCCACTGAAAGGCACATTTCATTATGAAAATGTTGCTTAGTCTTCCTCTTTGTTTAATGAAAGTATGTATTCAAAATGTACACACATTAAAACCAAGATTTGATTTTAATATACTATTGCAGCATTGGATTCTAAAATTCCCTCTCTTCTTTTCCTTTATTATTAGTTTGAACAAATAATAACATTTTCTGGAGATCAGAGCATGGCGTTTGAAATGTCAAAATGCTAGAGAAAAAGAGGGAGTCATTTTAACTATCTAGAAAGATTTGCACAGTGAAAGTGCACAATTAGATCTTTACCTATGTAGGTCATGGCACATCTTACCCTTTTTCAGGTGGTCCTATTTGATGGTTCCACCCTCTTGGGCAATGAGTATCAAAGTGTTCCTCAGTTACCACAGGAGAAATGGATTTCAATAAAATCTTACATGTTGGTATGGATGCTGGCTAATCAAAGAGGAATCTAGGGCACATTAGTTTTTGAAAGGCAGAAATAGACTTTTTCATCAAACCCATGGGAGAGCAGTGAAAAAACACCATAAAAAACCTAATATAAAGGACATGACACTTGCCTGGAGAAAAGTTTTCGAGATGAAATTATTCACTTATTACCTCCTCCTACCTTCTTCCTTTCAGGTCAGTCATATCCATGGAACTGTGTCTGACCCCTATGGTTCATCTTGATAGCTCTCTTATTTGGCTTCTTCATAACATTTTGAGTATCATTCAAGCTAACCCTGCATTATATGTGACAGTGCATCTTTTGAGTATCTTAGATGTGTAAATCATGGTCTCTATAATGAAATTTTATTGTCTTTAGCACATAGACCATGTCATTTTTTGTTTCCCCTAGTTCCTACCATGGCCTTAGGTATACAGTAGCACGTTGGGATAATATTTTAATAAATTATCTTCTCTGTGTGTGTGTCCTTACACCTCGCCCTTCCCATATTCAGCAAAGGTATTTCATCACCTAAGAGAAAGGTTATTATAGCAGAAGAGCAGAAAACTAAAAAGTTAATTCACAGCCTTTGAGCTTTAAAAAGCCTATTAAGAGTTTCAGGAACCAGGGCTTTTGAGCTTCAGAAGCTTAAGCCCTGAAGAACCCAGGTCATACATTTCATGACATACATAATAGATTTGAAAGGATACAGGATCAACCTGAACCAATTTTTTTTCTCCCCAGACTAGATGAAAATTCCATGGGATGTGAGAGGAGTGAGTTAGGACAAAAGTCCTTGATAAGACCCTTAACAGAGATGCAGTTACTTGCCCTGTGGGGCAAGACTCAGGTGGAAGACAAAGGAGAGAGTGTTGGAGAAAGCTGAGTAGATCGGACTGTGCCTGGCCTCTCCCTCACAGAGAGGGAGGCAACAAGCTCTGAAGGGCTCCCCTGAGTCCAGCCTGGCTCCAGCCCTGTGGACTAGAGTTGGTTGCAGCCTTATCATTCCCCAGACTCCAGAGAGTTCTGGGGGAAGAAGCTAGTGTTTTCTGAGTAGTGCTGAGTGGCCTCAAGACCTGAGGAAACTTTAAGTCAAGGTTAAGGAGGTATGGCAGTGATCTGACTCAAACTGAAATTGAGGCCTGGGTGGAATTTAAATATCCTTGCAACACATGTGCAGGGACAATTAAGGCTATCCGTGACAACGTACCTGTCAGTGGTTCCAGGGTGGACAGCAGAAAACAAAAGATCAAATACTTTCTCTCTGTCTTAGCCACAGCCCCAGAGATTGTGGGGAGAACTTGAATGGTCTGAGATTAAGTTTTACCTGGAGGGATGGGGGCCCCTAATAGACTAATCACAAGAAAAAACTTCTTGTGCACCTGAATTTGTGGGTTGACACTTATAGTAATCCTGCCAAAGCACTCTATATTTGGTCAGTTGGATGGGCTTGATGAACCAAAGCATTTTTCCTGAGGCCAACATTTAAGAGAAAAGTGAACCAGAAGACAAGAAGCCCCTGCTGAGGGTTGGGTAAATTAGTAGGTATTGAAGTGCTCCCTGAACTGTCCTCGCCTTAGTCTGCTTTCACTCCAACACTTCTCAGCTTCTTTAGTCCTCAGCAGTGACCATGGTGTTGCAAGTACCGAATACTGCAATACCCCTGGTTAGCCAAAGAGAGTCAAGCTAGGGTCACTCAACTGTTTACTAGGGCAGGAGGTGAATTCAGGCATTTTAGAGTTTTTCCAGACATACAGAGGTGGAAACAAGAAGAGGTTTTAATATAAATCTCAGATACCCAACTTTGTGTGTAGTTACAAATGTATGACTTGATCACTGATTTTTAGCAGGTAAACAGATCTGGACACGTTCATATTTTTAAGTGGGCTGTAGCCTCAGTATTGCATATCATAGGACCACGTTATTGATTAAATTTTGTGGGCCTGCTCTGATTGTGCTATAGAAAGGCAGAGGTCTCCAGAGTCAATTGGGGTTGTCGAATCACATTCAATGAATGTCCTAGCATCTCAATTGAAGAATTCTGCTATTGAGGGACTCCCCTGGAGTAATCAGTTAAAAGCAGTAGCATTAAGCAGCTAACGGTGCCAGGAAATCAATACCAGCATGGGGAAGAAACAATTCCCTGCAATGATTTCTATGCAAATTTTGATTCTTGTACCTAATGACATTAGGATCCACTAATGACACAAAACTCAACGAGGAGCTTCTTTCCCAGTTAAGTGTGAAGCACATTTTTGCCCCTACAACCTTGGTGGTCATTTGGGAGGCCTACTGTCACTGCTGGGAAGTCATAGATTAGGGAAAGGCAGCCCAGCTTTCTTTGTATGTATCACTCCTGTGGGAGAGATGGAGCTCAGATAAAAAGGAGGACTTTCTGGAGATTGGCATGGGTCCCTGAAAGGGCCAAGACCATTCCTTCTTTCATTTACTGAGCATTTGTCCATGCTGGCCCTGCACCTTTAATTGTTCATTCTCCACTTATGGCCAGCAGAATCTGGTAAAAGACACCTGAAGCTCAGCTCAAACTGCTTCGAGACTTTTTCCAGATTCCACTTCTTCTTCACAGCCTTTTGCCCCAGAAATGTTGTATTTCTTTTGTTCTCTAAACATGATTTGGCTTCGCAGTGAGGTCTGGGGAAGAACCCAGTGTTTTATGGGTGGCACTGAGTGCCCTCAAGACCTGAAGAAACTTCAAGTCAAGGTTAAGGAGACATGGCAGTGATCTGACTCCAACTGAATTTGAGGCCTGGGTGGAATTTGAATATCCTTGCAACACATGTGTGGGGACAATTAAGGCTATCCATGACAATGTACCTGTCAGCGGTTCCAGGGTGGGCAGCAGAAAGCAAAAGATCAGATGGCACTAGTGGTAAAGAACCTACCTGCCAATGCAGGGGACCTGGATTCGATCCATGGGTCGGGAAGATCCCCTGGAGAAGGAAATGACAACCCACTACAGTATTCTTGCCTGGAGAATTCCGTGGACAGAGGAGCCTGGTGGGCTACAGTCCATGGGGGTTGAAAGAGTTGGACACAACCGAAGCGACTTAGCACAAACATGATTTAATCTGTTTAGAGACCACACTGCTGTGCTGTGCTTAGTTGCTCAGTCATGTCCAAGTGTTTGCGACCCCATGGATGGTAGCCCACCAGGCTCCTCTGTCCCTGGAATTCTCCCAGCAAAAATACTGGAGTGGGTTGCCATGCCCTGCTCCAGGGGATCTTCCCAACCCAGGGGTCGAACCCAGGTTGCTTGCATGTAGGCGGATTCTTTCCTGCTTGAGCCACCAGGGAAGCCCAAGAATATTGGAGTGGGTATCCTATCCCTTCTCCAGGGAACTTCCCGACTCAGGAATCGAACCATGGTCTCCTGCATTGCAGATGGATTCTTTACCAGCTGAGCTACCAGGGAAGCCCAGAGACCACACAGCCCCACCCAAATTTGGTAGAAAATTCAATGTCAGGATTATTGAGGCCTCCAGGGTCATGTTAAGTGCCATTTTCCAGACCATTACTGGGAGTGCTCAGATCGTCAGTCTACACCCTGGATGTTTCTCTTCAAGGCTAACAGCTCTGCTGATTCCGCTTAAGCTGAGGTGGAGGGTTTCTGTCCAGGCTGGGAGCCCCGGATGAGCCTGCAGGCTAGCTTTCCTTGGATAGCACTTGGCCATGTTCTTCCGAGGTCTTGTCAACTTCCTGGGCACTGTCAGGAAACAGGGCACCTAAATGCTCTACTTGGAGAATTGGTAAAACTCCAAGTAGCCTTGCCAGTTTGGAGGGTCAGTCTTAAAGCTCTATGTCCCTCTTTATGTGACGTACCAAACCTCAGAGCCACTTTGATTTCAGCACAGCAGTTTAGCTCTTTGCTTCCTTTTGTCTTGGCTTTAGAACACACCATTCTTTTAACTTTGACTTGGGAGCTGTTGAATCCCCAGGTTTCTAGGTCATAAGGCTTGTATTACTCTTGACCTGTGATGTTGGAGAAGACTCTTGAGAGTCCTTTGAACTTCAAGGAGATCAAACCAGTCCACCTTAAAGGAGATCAGTCCTTGGGTGTTCATTGGAAGGACTGATGCTGAAGCTGAAACTCCAATACTTTGGCCACCTAATGTGAAGAACTGACTCATTGGAAAAGCCCCTGATGCTGGGAAAGATTGAAAGCAGGAGAAGGGGGTGACAGAATATATGATGGTTGGATGGCATCACCCACTCAATGGATATGAGTTTGAGTAAACTCCAGGAGTTGGTGATGGACAGGGAGGCCTGGTGTGCTGCAGTCCATGGGGTCACAAAGAGTCAGACACAACTGAGCGACTGAACTGAACTGAACTGAGGGTGTGTGTGCACCTGCATGTTTGCACATGCGTGGGTGGATAGTGGAAAGGAGAGAGGGAGGGGCTCTCCTTCTGTTTGAATTTCCCCTTCTCAACCTCCCTGCTCCTTCACCCTGCTTCAACTAGCAAACTCCTAGCCATCCTTCAAGACTCAGCTTACATGTCACTCTTTTCGATGTTTTCCATGGCCCCTTACTCTAATTAGGCTCCCATTGCATGCATGCATAGCACCTTGCAGCTATTCTACGTAGCACATACCATAATGGTAATGAGTTATTAAAATGATTGTTAATATTAGTTAATATTGGTTTGTAAGTTCTGTAAGGATAGGAGCTAATCTTTTTGTTCATTGTTATATTCCCATTGCCTTCCAATATCTGATATTTAGAAGATGAAAAAGAATGGAATAAGTGAATAAATGAAGGGGAAATTTTGCATATTTTGAAGTAATGCAGATGTTATTTTCTAATCTTTCTTTAAGTTTATATAGTAGCGATAGCTTATAGGATGAAAATATATTGCATTGACTATTGTGCTGAAAGAGTTGGCATAGAATTGTTTATATCATTCTTTTCAACATATATAGTATCTGTAGTGAAATCTTTTTTCATTCCTTGTATTAGTAATTTGAGTCCTCTCTCTTGGACTTTATGAAATAAAAAATTTCCTGTTCATCTAAGAAACACAATTAAGAGAGTGAAAGGCAAGCCAATGTGGGAGAAAATATTTGAAATCTAAATAATGGGTAAAGGGCTTATATTCAAAATATATAAACAAGTTCTACAAATCAATTAAAAATAAAAATATAGATAACAATTTAAAAATTGTAGTGCTCGCTTCGGCAGCACATATACTAAAATTGGAACGATACAGAGAAGATTAGCATGGCCCCTGCGCAAGGATGACACGCAAATTCGTGAAGCGTTCCATATTTTAGCAAAACTAAACAAATGGGACCTAATGAAACTTAAAAGCTTTTGCACTACAAAGGAAACGATAAGTAAGGTGAAAAGACAGCCCTCAGATTGGGAGAAAATAATAGCAAATGAAGCAACAGACAAAGGATTAATCTCAAAAATATACAAGCAACTCCTGAAGCTCAATTCCAGAAAAATAAATGACCCAATCAAAAAATGGGCCAAAGAACTAACAGACATTTCTCCAAAGAAGACATACAGATGGCTAACAAACACATGAAAAGATGCTCAACATCACTCATTATTAGAGAAATGCAAATCAAAACCACAATGAGGTACCATTACACGCCAGTCAGGATGGCTGCTATCCAAAAGTCTACAAGCAATAAATGCTGGAGAGGGTGTGGAGAAAAGGGAACCCTCTTACACTGCTGGTGGGAATGCGAACTAGTACAGCCACTATGGAAAACAGTGTGGAGATTCCTTAAAAAACTGGAAATAGAACTGCCATATGACCCAGCAATCCCACTTCTGGGCATACACACTGAGGAAACCAGATCTGAAAGAGACACGTGCACCCCAATGTTCATCGCAGCACTGTTTATAATAGCCAGGACATGGAAGCAACCTAGATGCCCATCAGCAGATGAATGGATAAGGAAGCTGTGGTACATATACACCATGGAATATTACTCAGCCGTTAAAAAGAATTCATTTGAATCAGTCCTAATGAGATGGATGAAACTGGAGCCCATTATACAGAGTGAAGTAAGCCAGAAAGATAAAGAACATTACAGCATACTAACACATATATATATGGAATTTAGAAAGATGGTAATGATAACCCTATATGCAAAACAGAAAAAGAGACACAGAAATAGAGAACAGACTTTTGAACTCTGTGGGAGAAGGTGAGGGTAGGATGTTTCGAAAGAACAGCATGTATATTATCTATGGTGAAACAGATCACCAGCCCAGGTGGGATGCATGAGACAAGTGCTCGGGCCTGGTGCACTGGGAAGACCCAGAGGAATCGGGTGGAGAGGGAGGTGGGAGGGGGGATCGGGATGGGGAATACATGTAAATCTATAGCTGATTCATATCAATGTATGACAAAACCCACTGAAATGTTGTGAAGTAATTAGCCTCCAACTAATAAAAAATAAATAAATAAATAAAAATAAAAAGCAGAGACATTAAAAAAAAATAAAAATTGTAAAGACTTGAACAGATATTTCACAAAATAAGGTTTTGAAATGGTCACCAAGCATCATTAGTTATCAGAGAAATGCAAATTAAAACCACAATGAGATATCACTACACATCTATCAGGATAAAAGACCAACAATACCCAGTATTATCAAGGATGGGGAAGCTGCTAAAACTTTCATGCACTGTTGAATGGAATCTTAATTGGTACATTCATTTTGGAAAACTGGCAGCATCTACTCAAGTTGAATATATATGTGTACCCAGTGGCTTTACAAGTCAACCAATCTATCTCTCCAATAGAAATGCATATGTGTGTGCACCAAAAGACATGTGCAAAATATTCATAGCAGCATTATTTGTGATAGTACCAAAGAAAGAAATCCAAATGTTCATCAACTTTGGACTAGATAAATACATTGTAGTATATTCATACAATGTCATATCATAGAGCAATTAGAGAAAACAAACTACTCCTACACCAAACAACTGACTTAATTTCACAGGCATAAGGTTGAGAAAGAAGCTAGATGCAAAAGAGTCCATTTATACCAAGTTCATATACAGACAAAATTAATCAATGATGACAGAGATCAGAATAATAGTAGACCAGGAGGGACATTAGAGAGACATTTGGGAAGTTGATTAATGTTTTAAGTCCTGATCTAGGTGGTGGTAACATGTGTGCTCACTTTATAAAAGTTCACCAGTCTGTACAGTTAAGATTTACCTTTATTGTATATATGATATACTTTGTGTGGTGTGTGTGTTAAGTTGCTTCAGTCATGTCTGACTCTTTGTGACCCTTTGGACTGTAGCCCACCAGGCTCCTCTGTCCATAGGATTCTCGAGGCAAGAATACCGGAGTGGGTTTCCATGCCCTCTTCCACGGGATCTTCCCCACCCAGGGATCGAACCCATGTATGTCTCTTTTGTCTCCTGCATTGTCAGGTGAGTTCTTTTTTTTAAATTTATTTTTATTAGTTGGAGGCTAATTACTTTACAATATTGTAGTGGTTTTTGCCATACATTGACATGAATCAGCCATGGATTTACATGTGTTCCCCATCCCGATCCCCCCTCCCGCCTCCCTCCCCATCCGATCCCTCTGGGTCTTCCCAGTGCACCAGCCCTGAGCACTTGTCTCATGCATCCAACCTGGGCTGGTGATCTGTTTCACCCTTGATAGTATACTTGTTTCAATGCTGTTCTCTCAGATCATCCCACCCTCGCCTTCTCCCACAGAGTCCCAAAGTCTGTTCTGTACATCTGTGTCTCTTTTTCTGTTTTGCATACTGGGTTATTGCTACCATCTTTTTAAATTCCATATATATGCATTAGTATACTGTATTGGTCTTTATATTTCTGGCTTACTTCACTCTGTATAATGGGCTCCAGCTGGAGGAATCAACCTGCCTGACTTCAGGCTCTACTACAAAGCCACAGTCATAAAGACAGTATGGTACTGGCACAAAGACAGAAATATAGATCAATGGAACAGAATTGAAAGCCCAGAGATAAATCCACGTACCTATGGACACCTTATCTTCGACAAAGGAGGCAAGGATATACAATGGAAAAAAGACAACCTCTTTAACAAGTGGTGCTGGGAAAACTGGTCAACCACTTGTAAAAGAATGAAACTAGAACACCTTCTAACACCATACACAAAAATAAACTCAAAATGTATTAAAGATCTAAATGTAAGACCAGAAACCATAAAACTCCTAGAGGAGAACATAGGCAAAACACTCTCCGACATAAATCACAGCAGGATCCTCTATGACCTACCTCCCAGAATATTGGAAATAAAGCAAAAATAAACAAATGGGACCTAATGAAACTTAAAAGCTTTTGCACAACAAAGGAAACGATAAGCAAGGTGAAAAGACAGCCCTCAGATTGGGAGAAAATAATAGCAAATGAAGCAACAGACAAAGGATTAATCTCAAAAATATACAAGCAACTCCTGAAGCTCAATTCCAGAAAAATAAATGACCCAATCAAAAAATGGGCCAAAGAACTAAACAGACATTTCTCCAAAGAAGACATACAGATGGCTAACAAACACATGAAAAGATGCTCAACATCACTCATTATCAGAGAAATGCAAATCAAAACCACAATGAGGTACCATTACACGCCAGTCAGGATGGCTGCTATCCAAAAGTCTACAAGCAATAAATGCTGGAGAGGGTGTGGAGAAAAGGGAACCCTCTTACACTGCTGGTGGGAATGCGAACTAGTACAGCCACTATGGAAAACAGTGTGGAGATTCCTTAAAAAACTGGAAATAGAACTGCCATATGACCCAGCAATCCCACTTCTGGGCATACACACTGAGGAAACCAGATCTGAAAGAGACACGTGCACCCCAATGTTCATCGCAGCACTGTTTATAATAGCCAGGACATGGAAGCAACCTAGATGCCCATCAGCAGACGAATGGATAAGGAAGCTGTGGTACATATACACCATGGAATATTACTCAGCTATTAAAAAGAATTCAGGTGAGTTCTTTACCACTAGCGCCACCTGGGAAGCCATGTTATACTTTATTTTTCCCCCCATGTTATACTTTAAAAGATTTTAAAAATAAAATGAAAATGAATATATTAGAGAGAGTTACACTGCGTGATTTTTAATGTTCCTTACAGTTCTAACATGCCATGATTTTGTGTGAAATTTCTTTGAAAATAGTAAAATCATCTACAAATAAACAGTCTTATTATCAGTGGTAGCTGAACTTGAATTCCTAGTGATTTCTTGATCAAACAGTGGCAAATAATTTGCATTAAATTTCTATAGATTTATTTCCAACTTCAAAAATTTGTTACTTCTCTCCTTTTCTGGCTATTGTTCATTTTCTAGTTTCTTTGAACTTTTCTGTCAAGACCCTGGATGAGAAACCAGAGACAAATATCATGGAGAGTAATCTTGAACCCTCTTAAATTTTGAGCTGGCGATGAACAATGGCAAATCCTCGAAATGTTTAAGGAGAATGGTTCATGATTCTTTGAGTTAGCTGTGGCTTTGCATGCCTTAGACGAGGTTTTCTACTTACATGCATAATGTAGCATTGGAAATAATAATGATTTTCCCAATCACTTGACCTCTGTTAGGAGTTCATAATTCTAATATCAGATGAAAATAATGCTAGAAGAATAGTAAGATACATTTGCTGTTCATTTCCAAAAATAGTCATTCAAATTGTATTATTTTATCATTGCCATTACTTTTCTTTCCCTCAGCCTTGCCAGTAAAATTCAGTTAATGAATCTACCAGTAAGCACAGTTAATAGAGAGGCTGACATTTTCTCAGAGATGAGGCTTTGGCTTTACCGAGGCCACTGAATTTGTTCAAAACCCAATATACATTTTTTCCCCTTGGAAGTGTTTCTGTCTTTCAGGTATTCATTAAGAACTCAACTTTTCTTGGTATCAAAATGAAAGTTTCCTTTAAAGGTATATCAGCTAATTCTTGGGCTGGGAAAAGATGTCAGAAAATTCTTTAAATCTATCTAGTAAAGTATTTTAAACGCTCATCTTGCACTTTTGAGTGAAGTGTAATTTACATTTCATAAAAGTAGAAGCTGAGCAGCAAGCTGTAAGTAATTATCATATAATTAAATGTCTACTATGAAGGGAAGAAAAACGTGAGTGCCTTCGTGCTTTCCGTGACTGGGTTATGCAATGGCAAATTAAATTTCATCTTTTTATCTGAGGAAGGCTCCAGGGGAGCTACTCAGGGTTTGAAGAGACCTCTGAGTTGCCAATATAGCTGCAGCTGGGAACTGAGGCGATCCCTTTGCTGTCCAAGCAGACCATATGAAAATGGATTCCGTAGCTTTGCCTTTAGAAATGGAAACCAACGTGTCCGTTCCTCTCAGTGACTTTGAAAACTTTTCCCCCTTATGTTTAACATTTATAAATAGGAAACCACTATGATAATTAGTACTTAATAATTACCATGGATGAGTTTTTTTTTTTTTTTCAAATTCACAAAGCAGTTGGCTTGGGGGATGATAATCAAATGTCAAGTGTGTTTGTAATTAGGTGAAATGCTCCCCCTGATCTGATTTTGTTTAATATGTATTTAAAAATATTCATTGAGTTCAAGATGCCATGGGGTATTCAAAGGTCAAAAAAGACATGGTCCCTTCTTTATGGGAGATTATAGTCAGGAAGGGGATAAAAGCTATGCACACAAATAACTATGAAACAAGGCAAAAGTGGATAGTTATCCGAGAATCCAAGTCGTGGAGGTGCTCAGGGGAAAAAGTAATCACTTCTTTTTCTGGCTATGTCGAGCTGGTCAGGTTTAAGGAAGACAGTATATTATCTGGTATATGAAGGATAGACCTATAAGAAGAGATATTGAGGAAACCATGAGCAATGATAGATGTGGGAAGCCAGCCCAAGGGCTTCAGGGAGTGAAGTAGAACAATTTGGTTACATATTCAACAGTCATAGTGGCAATTTATCTCAATTTATGAATAATAAGTGTTGAGTTTTACAGACTTTCTCCCTAGTCATTTTGACTATAATGTGATATTCTTGACTGTTTACACTGTTTGGGGGCATTGGATGTACATGTAGGGGTATAGTGTGAAATATAGATGAAAATGGACATATGGAATTGAATTGCAAAGACTCTAGGGCACCAATGTTATGGAGATAGACTTTACTCAGAGAATCATTTACTTAAAAAGATCTTATTGGTGGACTATTGTGTGCCGGACACTTTAAAAGGCATGTGTAAATCCATGGCTGATTCATGTCAATGTATGACAAAACCCACTACAATATTGTAAAGTAATTAGCCTCCAACTAATAAAAATAAATGAAAAAAAAATAAAAGGCATGTAGAGTAAAAAAGAAAGAAAAGGCATGTGGAGTACAGTGCTGAATACCTTTTCTACCCACAAGGAAATTAATTTAGTGGGGGCAGTGGGTGAGAGGTGCTGAGGGCATCTGTTCTAGACCCTAGACAGGATGTAAGGTGTCAGGAGAGGCATTCTAGAGGTGGTAATGTCTGAGTTGAAATATGAGAGTGTGACTTTTCCTGAAACATGGAATATAGGAAGGGTGTTTCAAGCAGAGAAATGGGAAGGCTATTTTGAGCAGAGAGAGCAGGTAGTCATAGAAGTGTAGAGAACCTGGAGAATTCCTGGCAGTGCTGGGTTTGAACCTAGGGTGTGAACTGAGTGGTAAAGAGAGAACACTGGAGGGCTCAATAGAGACCTGATCATGAAAAGCCTTAGAGAGGCTATTACAATCACACATGTGGAGCTGATAATGACCTTGAGTTACAAATACAGCAGTGGGGAGGAAGGAGGAAGCCATGCATTTGAGAGATATTTAGGGGCTAGAATTGACATACTTGCTAACCAATGGAATGCCACTGACAAGGTGGATGATAGAGTGCGAGGATGAATTGAGACTTGAACCTGGGTGTCAGGGAGTGCCATTCACTCAGAGGAGGAACACAAGTGGATGAGAAGAACTGATGGTGAAATTATTAGCTTTGGTTTACCCATGTTGAGTGTGAGGGCCCATCAGATATACAAATGGAGATGATGGCCAAAAGTGTACTATATTATTTGGAGTACAGAAATGTAGGTTGGGCTGTAGATAGAGTATTGAGAGTCACAGTATTGGGAATATCCAAATGTCTACAGGATCCAGGTAGGTAACATAAATGGATGATTCTGCCTGGGGATGAAATGTGGTTAAGGCAAGAGATGTGCACAGACCCTGCCTAAAGGCAGTCACATTTTAAAAAAGTCTGGTAAACCAGGTAAACAAAACCTAGCTGCAGGCCACATGAGGCTTCAAGCAGCCTTTTCCATCTTTGATATATAGAGTAATTATCCATTAGAGTGAGTGTAGAACTTCCATGCAGAGAGAATATGTAGAATACAAGAAAAAGCCAAACACATAACTCCAGAGGAACAATGGAAAGAACAGGCAGATATGTGTATGTGTGTGGGGTAGGGTGGGGGAAAAGTTGGCAGAAAATTGTGTTAAATTCTATAGAGTTAGATAAAGAGTGTGAGCTTTCTATAGGAATTTCACACCATCGAGGGGATTGCTAACTTTAACCGAAGCCTATTCAATGGTGTGGTGAGGGTTAAAGCCAGAACGTTGTGGCTCAAGAATTTATCAGAGAAGAGAAAGTGGAAACTGTGTATAAAATTCTTTCAAGAAACGTGGTTGTGAATGGGAGGTGGGCAGTTGGGTGGTTGGAAGTGAAAGTGAAGTCGTTCAGATGCGTCTAACTCTGCAACCGCATGGGCTATAGCCTACCAGGCTCCTTCATCCATGGGATTTTCCAGGCAAGAGTACTGGAGTGGGTTGCCACTTCCTTCTCCAGGAGATCTTCCTGATCCAGGGATTGAACCCAGGTCTCCCGCATTGTAGGCAGACGCTTTACCATCTGAGCCACCAGGGAAGTTTATGCAGGCATACCAGAAGAGACAGGAGTACCTTGTGTGCCAGAGGGAGAGGGTGGAGATTGAAAATATAGGAATGAACAGGATGTGTTGATGAATCTGAAGTCCCTGGAGCAGCGGGAACAGAGGAGATCCAGAGCACAGGTGGAAGAATCACCCTTAGGGCACCATTCTACCGATGTTAAAGATAATTTCATTTAACACAGAGCTTTTACACCCTATTAGACACTGTTCTTGGTGCTGAAGAGTAATTATTTAAAGAAAGTGAAAGTTGCTCAGTTGTGTAGACTCTTTGCGACCTCATGGACTATACAGTCCATGGAATTTTCTAGGCCAGAATACTGGAGTGGGTTGCCTTTCCCTTCTCCAGGGGAACTTCCCAACTCAGGGATTGAACCCAGGTCTCCCCCATTGCAGGCAGATTCGTTACCTGCTGAGCCACAAGGGAAGCCCAAGCATACTGGAGTGGGTAGCCTATCCCTTCTTCAGGGGATCTTCCCCACCCAGGAATCGAACCAGCGTCTCCTGCATTACAGGTGGATTCTTTGCCAACTGAGCTATCAGGGAAGCCCAATTGTTTAAAGAAGTAAGACAAAAATTCTTGCCCCTATGGAACTTATATTCCAGAAAGATTGAGTACGTACACGAGAAAATATGTGTAAACAGGGATGGGGCAATGGGAATGTAGTCAAAGTGTTCTTTTCTTTTTGTTTGTTTGGTGATGAAAAATGCCTTTAAAAAAATCTTTAATTGTAGGATAATTACTTTACACTATTGTAATGGTTTATGCCATACATCAGCATGAGATGGCCATAGGTATACATATGTCCCCTCCCTTTTATACCCTCTCTCACCTCCCTCCCCATCTCACCCCTCCAGGTTGTCACAGAGCACTGGCTTTGGGTTCCCTGCGTAATACAGCAAACTCCCACTGGCTATCTATTTTACATATGGCAGTGTGTATTATTTAAAGACCTCTATTTTCTCTGTGACCAGAGGAAGAGATATTAGGGTAGGAGGCTTAGAAGATACTGGAGAAGTTCTGCAATGTATGCTTTCAGTGCTGTAGATTTCCCTGTAAGCTATGTCCCACAAACTTGAATATGTTGTGTTTTCTTTTTCATTTATTTTAAAGTATTTTTGAATATACCCTCAGATTTCTTGACTCATGGATTATTTAGGAGTGTGTTATTTAGTTTCCAAGTGTTTAAAGATTTTCCTGTTATTTTTCTGTTATTTCTTATATGACTTCCTTGGTAGGTTAGTCACTCATTTGTGTCTGACTCTTTGCAACCCCATGGACTGTAACCCACCAAGCTGCTCTGTCCATGGAATTCTCCAGGCAGAAGGTTGCCATGCGCTTCTCCAGGGAATCTTCCTCACCCAGGGATCAAACCCAGGTTTCTTGCATTGCAGACAGAGCCTTTACCATCTGAGCCACTATTTCTTTTAAATTTGTTGAGACTTGTTTTATGGCCCATGATATAGTCTATATTGGTATATGTTCCTTGGGCACTTGAAAAGTGTATGTGTCTGTTGTTATTGGTTGTAGTGTTCTGTATATTACATTAGATCCTGTTAGTTGTTTGTGCTGTTCATTTCTACATCCTTGTAGATTTCCTATCTAGTTTTTCTATCAGTTGTTGAGACCTAGAGTGTTGAAGTCCATTACCAGAGTTGTAGATTTGTCTGTTTCTCTAGAGAAAGAGTTCTGTCTTTACAGCTTTAAAATGAATTCATCAGTTTTTGCTTCATATATTTTTCAACTTTGTTTTTTGGTAAATACACATTTGATATTGCTATGTATTTCTGGTGGATTAATCCTGTTGTCATTATGTATTGCCGCTCTCTGTCTCTGGTAATTTTCTTTGCTTTGAAGTTTACTTCATCTGATATTAATATAGCTATTCCTAGTCTCCTTTGATTAATGTTTACATGATATATCTTTTTCTCCTTTAACTTTTAACCTGTCTATATCATTATATTTGAAGTGAGTTTCTTATAGACAGCATAAAGTTGAGTCATATTTTTACATCTACTATTCTCATCTCTGTCTTTTAATTGATGTATTTAGGCCATTCACACTTCATGTGATTATTGATATGTGAGGGTTTAAGTCTGCCACATTACTTTTTTGTTTTCTGTTTGTTCTGTTTTTTCATTTCTATATCTAATTAATTAATTATTTTGCTTTTCTGTGGGTTACTGGAATTTTTTTAGGCATCATTTTAACTGTTCCCCATCTGACCTTCACTCATACTACAAGTATGGGGGTGATCTCATTACTACTGGGCAGTGGTGAATGTCCTGCCTCTCCTCTAGTCTTCCTCTGACACCACTCCAGCGGAGAGGGGGAGGGACATGTTATTGCTGGGAGTGTGTGGAAATCCAGGCTCTTCAGGTGGTCACCACTAATGGGGGCATCATCACCAACCAAACAAGAATGAAATCCCAGCTCCCTACATGGTCTTCTGTTTATTTATTTATTTTTGGCTGTGCTGGGTCTTCATTGCTGTGCATGGACTTTCTCTAGTATGGCAAGTGGAGGCTACTCTCCAGTTGCAGTGTGAAGGCTTCTTATCAAGGTGGCTTCCCTTGTTGGGGAGCATAGGCTCTAGAGTGTGCGGGCTTCAGTAGTTGTGGTGCATGGGCTCAGTAGTTGTGGCACACAGGCTTAGTTGCCCTACTGCATGTGGGACCCTAGTTCCCAGATCAGGAATCGAACCCATGTCCCCTGCACTGGCAGGTGAATTACTAACCACTGGACCATGAGGGAAGTCCCTACATGATCTTCTTTGGTGCCATGAGAGTGAAGGATTGGGGGCAGTACCTTACAACCTTGTAAGAAGTCGAGGCTTCTCATTCAGCCTTTGCTGGCATAGGTAGGGGTGGGGCTACATTTTTTTCTGTGGTGCTTGACTGGAGCAGAGTGGTAATTGACTAAAAGTTTTGTATCTTGGTAGGCTTTCCTGGTCCTTGGGCCAATGAAAGCAGGCTTCAGTTTGTGCTTTCTTTTTGTTTACACTCATTCATGCTTCTGGGTTGCCAGCTTCTTCATCTCCAAGTCTGAGATATATGAAGCAAAAGAAAACTCAAGGAACTTGCCATGATGTTGTTCTTTAGCTCCTGAGGTTCCTAGCTAGTCTACCTTCTCTCCACCTTCAAGAATCTTCCTGTTTGTTTTATATGTACTTTCCAGGATTTTTAGTTGTAATTAGTGTAGGGAATAAGGGGAAATATATTTACTCCATCTTGCAAGAAGCAGAAGTTGCATGTTATTTTTTAAAAATAAAATTTATTTGCATAGTTTAAAAATTTACAGAATATATGACAAAAATCTGCAGTCCCTTGCCCCTTCCTTGTGCACTCCTGGGTTTAATGTTTTGGAAACAACCAGTTCCAACATTTCAGCTCTTTTTTGTATTATTTACTTCCATGTTTCTAAACAATATGCTCACTCTGCTACTTACTGAACTAAAAAAATTTAGTATCTATTGATTTTCTGTGGTGGTAGATAATGATTTAGGTTTCTCGTATATTTTACATCATTTTTGTGATCCTTTGAATATAGTTATATCACTATATTTTAATCAATTGGTATCAGTGATTATATCATTACAATAATGTAAATAGTATTCTTTAATTTTTTAAAGAATTTTTTCTTTAATTCTTTTCTTTTCTTAATTCTTTTCTTTAATTTCTTTAATTCTTTAATTTTTTCCAAGTTGTTCCATCAAATATACCTCACACCTGTCCTTTTCTCCTCCCTCAAACATTCCATTGTATTAACTCATCTATCATAATATCCTCTTTACTGAAAATTTCCCTCCTTTAATGTCCTTTTCTTTCTTCTTCCTATCTGGACTGATCACTCCCTTAGCTTGCTTGGCTAATTAGCCTACCTACCTAATTTTATACTTACCTACTTACCTATTGAAATTAAGCAAATTTAGCAGAATACTAGCAGTTGTTGAATCTAGGTGAATGATACATGGGTATTCCTCCTACTTGTCTTTCCCCTAGTCTGTGTGTTTAACATTTTCTCTTTTAATTCCTTTTTTGGCATTTCTCTTTTTAATTTTTGAGAGGCAACAATTCTCTTGTCCACAGAGGCTGTACCAGTTACATGTCCATCATTCACGTACCTGTTGGCCTTTTGTATGTCTTCATACAAATGAAGAAATGCTTTTTCAGGTCTTTTGCCCATTTTTACTTGGGTTATTTGTTGTTTTGCTATTAAGTTATGTGAGCTTCTTATATATTTTGAATATGAACCCCTTATGGGATATATGATTTGCAAATATTTTCTCCCATTTCATAGGTTGCCTTTTCATTTCATTGATTGTTTCCTTTGCAGAGAAGAAGATTTTGAGATTGATGCAGTCACACTTATTTTAATTATTATTTTTGCTTTTGTTGCCTAATTCAAAAAATTGTAGATAAGGCCAATGTCAAAGAGATTAGTCCATGTGTTTTATTCCAGGAGTTTTATAGTTTCATATCTTATGTTTAAATCTTTAACCCATTTTGAATTGATTTTTCTGTATAGTATAAGATAGGAATTCAGTTTCTTTTTCTTTTTTAAATTTTTTAATTTATTTATATTAGTTGGAGGCTAATTACTTTACAATATTTTAGTGGTTTTTTGCCATACATTGATATGAATCAGCCATGGATTTACATGTACAAAATGTTTTGAGGAAGAGTCCTATGCCATTTTGATTCTTATTCCTTTGAATGTAATTTCCCTTAGCCTTCCTGTGTGAATCATGTATGAGTTTCCTTTTAGAAACTTTTCTCTTCCCCAGATGTTCTGAAGTTTCAGTGCTGTGCCCTAGGTTTAGGGTCTTTGAACACTCACTATGTTGGACCCTTTGTGAGCACTTTTAATCCGAGACTCATGTTTTTTGGGACTGGGAAATTCTCTTATGGTATTCATTTGATAATTTCCTATCCTTCAGTTTCTCTTCTTTCTATTTTAGGACCAAGGATTAAATATTTGGATATTAGATTTCCTGAATTGATTTTATGACACTAATATTTTCTGCTTTCTAACTCCTTATCATTTTGTTCTACCTTTTGGAAATAAAATTTATTTTTTTTCTCAATTTCTATTGAGTGTTTATATCATGAAAAGATGTTGAATTTTGTCATATGGTTTTTATTTTTTATTCTCTTAATGTGATATATCACATTTATTGATTTGTGTATATTGAGCCATTCTTGCATACCAGGAATAAATCCCACTTGATCATTGTGCATGATCCTTTTAATGTGCCATTCAATTTGGTTTGCTACTATTATGTTGAAAATTTTTGTATGTATATTCATCAGGGATGAAGTATTCTTTTCTCATAGTGTTTTTCAAAACTCTTTTGGCCACGCCACGTGGCATGTGGAATCTTAATTCCCCGACCAGGGATCGTATCCTTTGCATTGGAAGCATGGAGTTTTAACCACTGGGCTGTCAGGAAAGTCCCTCTCATAGTGTTCTTTTCTGGCTTTTGTATCAAGGTACTGCCAGTCTTATGTAATATGTTTGAAGGTGTTCCCTCCACTTAAATTTTTGGAAGATTTTGAGAAGGATGATCGTTAATTCTTTAGAGGTTTGGTAGAGTTCACTTGTGAAGCCATCTGGTCCTGAGCTTTTCTTTATTGGGAGGTTTTTGATTACAGTTTCAGACTTTTTAGTTATTATTGGTATATTCAGAATTTCTATTTCTTTATGGTTCAGCCTTGGTAGGTTATACATTTCTAGAAATTTATCCAATTCTTTTTGATTGTCCAATTTATTGGTGTATAATTGTTCACACTAATCTCTTATAATCTTTTGTATTTCCATAGTATCAGTTGTAATGTATTCTCTTTCCTTTCTGCATTTATTTATTTGAGTTTTCTCCCTCTTTTCCTTGGTTAGTCTAGCTAAAGTTTGTTAATTTTGTTTATATTTTCAGTGAATCAAGTTTTAGTTTTCTTAACTGTTTCTGTTGTTTTCCTGTTTTCAATTTCATTTATTTTTGCTCTAATCTTTATTATTTCCTTCCTTCTGCTAACATGGGACTTAGTTTGTTCTTTTTCTGGTTCCTTGAAGTGTAATGCTATTAACAGATTTTTTTTTTTGAGATCTTACTTTTTTCTTAATGTAAACATTTTTTAGCTATAAACTTCCCTCTTAGAAATGCTTTTGCTGCATCCCATAAGTTTTGGTAGGAATTTTTTAAAGGAAAGGAAAATATAACTTTACAATTATATTAACTCTATAATATTATATTTTCTCAAAGAAAAACTGCCACTCTTGTAAAAATACCCAGTCAACAGTTTTGTACCCTGACTGTGGTGCTGTGCTGTGCTTAGTCACTCAGTCATATCCGACTCTTTGTGACCACACGGACTATAGCCTGCCAGGCTTCTCTGTCCATGGGATTCTCCAGACAAGAATACTGGAGTGGGTTGCGATTTCCTACTCCAGGCGATATTCCTGACCCAGGCATTGAACCCATGTCTCTTGGGTCTCCTGCACTGGTCAGTCAGTTCAGTCACTCAGAATTTTGTGTATTATCTCATCAATTTCTCATAATAGTTCTCAGTGGTCAATACCATTATCATCCCATTTAACAAATGAAGAAACCAAAGCTTAAGAGATAACTTGCCTAAGGCCATATATTAATAGCTAGTAAGTTTCAGAACTGAGATGTAAGCTGAGGTCTATCTAATGTCTAAAGTCAAGTATTTTGTCTTTCACTACATTAATTCTTCTAACAACCCCATCCTGATCAAGCTTAGCCTTTCTTTTTTCTAGTTGCTGAAATGTGAGCTCCCTGAATATTGAATTTATTGTTCCAGATAGGTACCTCAATGGTTCCCATCAGGATGGCTATACACCATCAAAACTACTTGCTCAATCTTAGTCTCCATTCTAATAATTCCCCAATTCTCCACATTTATTTTATTATCTTCTGAGATTTCCTCTGATTTCCCAAATTCTTCCTGTGTCTTCTTTCACTACAGAGTAGCTGCCAAGAGCTTTCACCACTTATAGAATTTTTCTACTAGCATATTTCCCTTTGGCTTCTTTCTATATTTATAAGTTTTCACTTTGTCTGACTCCAGCTTCTCCGGCCTTCTGTGCATAGTGCCAGGTTGATTTCATCTGAAAAATATGTAACTGGCTACATATAAACCATTCAATTTCATCTTTACATTCTGCTTCTCTCACACATGGCATCATTTTCCATAAGAGAGGTGTGCGTGCGTAACAGACCACATAAAATGGTAGCTTTTCCTTGCTCTACTATTACATCAATTTCTTCCCTTACCTACCCATTGCTATGTGCTATCTTCTTCAATTTTATCAATAAATCTGGCATTTCATTTCTCTGCAAGAGTTTGAGAAGAAAATCATATACCAAAGGCTTTTCTTCATCCAGACACATTTCGCAGCCTTTGACATTTAAAGAATTTCAGAGAAATGCTAGTACTTGTCAGTCAAATATTGCCTATTCTTTGTTACTGTTTCTAGCACTTTGAGGAGTATGCATTCTGCCAATTTTAGCACTGTCTGCAGCTAGATTTCTTGTGTCACCTTGATGATCATTTCCTCTTCCTCTCAGGGGCCATTGAAAACAGTAGCCTTCAAAGCTTTGCTGAAGCTGCTATCCTCCAAAGTCATGTTGAACTCAGCAGTGAGGCTGGCAGGGCTGGGAGCATTTCTCTACTTCAACAACTGGATTCTGCTGCTGCTCACTTCTGGAGCTGTCATATCAGTTCCTCTATCAGCTATCTCTTTCTCCTTTGATTTGGTGCCTCAACATCCCTTCTCTCTGCTCCTAAAAAATTCTGAAAAAACTCTATGATCCAAATTTCTCTTTTTGCACTGTCTGTCCAATTTGTCCACTAAGGCCACCACCAGACAATATTCTTCTTTATTACTCACCCATTCTCAAATGTTCATAGGTCCCACCTTTAGTTTTGCTTTAGCTTTTTGTTTTTCACCTATGTCCTTGACTCTGTATATAACTTCTCCTTACTTGTTCTTTGATTTTTGCCATTTTGCTTTTGTTCTTTCTCTCTTTGCTCTCTGTTATGACACACCTGCATTTTGGAATTTGTGTTTGACTCTATAAAGCCATTGGTTTGGCCCTTTCCCTTGGAGACTTTCCTTGAAATGTTATTTTGCAGGTCTCTCCTGTCACATCCTAAAACTGGCATGAAGCTTCTGAGAATTTATTCTGGAAAAAATAGTAATACATGTGCATGAAGATATAGATGTACAAGGTTTTCAGCACAATACTGTTTACATTGTAAAAAATTAGGCATGACCAAAATTTATGTCAAAAAGTTAATAAATAAATTTTGGTACTGCCTTACAATGAAACACTAAAAGTGCATTTGAAATAACAATGTAGAGCTATATTTATTGACATTGAAAACTTCTTCAAAAATTTTCATGGGCAGGTTACAAAGTATCAATACACTATGATTATATATATAATCATATAATATATATATAACATAATATATATAGTATATTATATATATATAATATGATAATATATATATATATATATATATATATATATATATATATATAGTATATTTGTTAAACTCTACTGATTCTAGTCAGGCAGATTTCATTGTGAATATCACCTTGATGATTTATTAGCTGTCTGACTGGGAAAATTATTAACTTCCCCGTATCTTGATTTGCACATTTGTAAAATGAGGATGCCCCTTCACAGATCATTGCCTTGTCATGGAGAAGGGGCTTGCATAACTCCATGAAGCTATGAATTGCCATGTAGGGCCACCCAAGATGGATGGGTCATAGTGGAGGTGGAGAGTTCCTGACAAAACATGATCCACTGGAGGAGGGATCACCCCAGTATACTTGCCATATACAAATCACCCCGGTATACTTGCCGTGAGGACCTCATGAACTGTATAAAAAGAGAAAAAGATATGACACCGAAAGATGAGTCCCCAGGTTGGAAGGTGTCCAGTATGCTACTGGGGGAGAGCAGAGGACGATTACTAATAGCCCCAGAAAGAATGAAGCAGCTGGGCCAAAGCAGAAATGATACCCAGTTGTGGATATGTCTGGTGAAGAAAGTAAAATCTGATGCTGCAAAGAACAGTATTGCATAAGAACCTGGAATCTTGGGTCCATGAATCAAGGTAAACTGGATGTGGTCAAACAGGAGATGTAAGAATAAACATCGAAATCTTAGGAATCAGTGAACTGAAATGGACGAGAATGGGCGAAATTGATTCAGATGACCATTATACCTACTATTGTGGGCATGAATCCCATAGAAGAAATGAAGTAGCTCTTCCCCTCTCAGAGGATGAGATGGCTGGATGGCATCACCAATGCAATGGGCATGAACTTGGACAAACTCCAGGAGATGATGATGAACAGGGAGGCCTGGTGTGCTATAGTCCATGGGGTCACAAAGAGTTGGACACGACTGGTGACTGAACAACAACAACAAAAATGAGGATGATAATAATGTCTAACTTGTAGGATTTATGTGAGGATTAAATGATATAATTCATGTTAAGTGCACAGGACAGTGACTGGATATTATTTACAGTCCAGTTGACTGTTGAACAATGCGGGTTAGAACTGTTCAGGCCCACTATACATAGATTTTTTTCCATAATAAATCCTACAGTACAACATGGTCTGATCCATGGTTGGTTGAATCCACAGATGTGCAACTGGGGTTACAGAAGGCTGACTGTAAGTTATAAATGGATTTTTGACTGCATGAAGGATCAACACCTCTAACTCCTGAGTTGCTCAAGGGGACACTGTATTTGAAAATTAAATAAAAATGTATATGAAAGAGTATTGAAGAGCAGAAAGTGACTGAAAGGTGATTGATAAATATTGAAACACATTATGGCTTTGTACTGATCATTTTGAGTATAGGAGAAAGGTCTCCTAAACTCTGAGATGTTCCATCATGATATGCCACATAAGGATAGGAGGACTCCCCCTCATAATAAGGAAGGAGAGCAAGAGCATTGCTACCCACAGGAAGTTACAGGAGCTTTCTCAAAACTCCAATGTTTACGTCTATCATTTTTGACAAAATCATGGCTTAAGTAATTTCCTTTGTGACATCTCTCAGATGCCCTCCCTTTTTTGCAGTGTCCAGTTAGAAATCAGGGCCTTCAGTATCATCACAGGACAAAGTGATTGTGGGGATTTCTGAGAGTTTCTTTGTGTAAGGGGAACTTTGGGCTGTGTGTGAAGAAGACACAATCAACCTCAACTATTTCGATATTTGAAGTTGTTATCATAGCTAAAGAGGTTTGTCACAGGAGGTCTTCATGGAGCACTCAGGCCATCTTCTTGAGCAGGAAGCCATTTCCCAAGGGTGGGAGAATTGCTGTTTCTTGTTTTCTCAGCATTCTTGGTTTGGCCGTTTCTTTTCTTACTCAATTTTCTAGACCTTAATTGTTCCTAGACATTATAGTTAGTTCCTAGACTTTACAGTTCCTAAACTTTAACTGTTCTGACATATTCATTTTTAGGGAACAAATTATTTTATTAAAAAACAATGCTTTTGTGTTGGGGGGAGGAGAGCAAGAAGAAGCCTGTTTTCGCTGAGCTTAATTTTTCTTCCAAAACAAGGCAAGCCAGCCATTGGAATGGCTGCCATCATGGAATGCTGCCATCCCTCTGGTCCTCCCATCCTAAAAATAGGGGACTTTTCCTACACAACCCCAGAGACAGGAGGGACTATCACACTGGTGCTGAGGGACCTAGGGGCTGCTGGGAGTCCTTATTCCTTTCCAGAACCATCTATCCCTAGTAGAGCACAGAACCTGAAGCCTGGGCCAAGTCCCTGGTCTTTTCTTACAGTGCATAGTTTTTTTTTTTAAGCCAATCTAATCCCAGGAGAGAAGAGGCAACAAAGCTAGAATGTGAATATAACTTTAGTGGACCAATAATAAAATGCAAGAAGCCACCCCCACAAATTATTTTTTATAACCAAAGGAATAAAGAATGCCCAGCTAGTGCTCAGAGTTATATGGTGGGTATTTGCCAATTTTCTGGATATTTATTAAGAATATATGACAGGGAAACATCAGTTGAAGGTACATACATTAACCCAGTGAAATTTTTGTGTTACATATGAGTAAAGCTTTATTCTTCGTTTATTCAATAAGCACTGTAATATCCTACAATGTAGGAGGCACAGTGTTAGATACAAGGAACTGAAGACATAGTTGAAAGAGATACAAACTGTTTATAGAGTCTGGTAGGGGATACAAGATGTGTAGGATGTAATGAGTATCACAGAACCAAGGAAACTAATTGTTCTAGGAGTTTCAGGAGATACAGTGATCTCTTCTGATTGAAGGATTCATGGAGGAGATAGCACTTGAACATATTGAAGCAAGATGGAGAGGCATTTCAAGGGAATGAAATGGCATGAGCAAACACTGGAGAGAAATAATGTTTTTTTCCAGAAACTATACACAGTGCTGGAGAAGACACTTGATAGTGCCTTGGACTGCAAGGAGGTTAAACCAGTCATTCCCAAAGGAAGTCAACCCTGAGTATTCTTTGGGAGGACTGATGCTGAAACTGAAGCTCCAATATTTTGGCCATCTGATACAAAGAGCTGACTCACTGGAAAAGACTCTGATGCTGGGAATGATTGAAGGCAGGAGGAGAAGGGGGTGACAGAGGATGAGATGGTTAGATAGCATCACCAACTCTATGGACATGAATTTGAGCAAACTCTGGGAGACAGTGAAGAATAGGGGAGCCTGGCGTGCTGCAGTCCATGGGGTTGCAAAAAGTCAGACACAACGTAGTGACTGACCAACAATAGTGCACAGTACATATGAATAGGAGGGGCCAAATATCTAGATTGATCAAATCACAAAATGTCTGGCCCTGAAAGGACATTTGAGATAAATGAATGTCATTTTATAGGTGAGGAAGCAAACAAATTTTTTTAAAGTAATCAAGCTGATTTGTACTACTTTGAGGTTAGATTATACATAGCTTTAGATATTAGGTAAAAGATATTTCAGTTCATTTGATAGGCAATAGAAAACACTGGGGATGTCTGATCAGCAAAGTGGCAACAGATATAATGATAATAGCTCATTATAATAAATGTATTGTACGTTTACTATGTACCATGCCTGGGGCTAGCTTATATGTGGTACTTCATTTACTGTACTCTGTGAAATAGATATCATTTTTAGCCATATTTGATAGATGAATGAAATAAGGATCTTCAAGATTAAATGATTCCCCCAAGTTCACAGAGCTCATAAATAGTATAGCTGAGATTTGAACCCAGTAGTCTGGCTGAATGACAGTGCTAAACTACCACCAAGGTGATGGATGTATTAGGAAGTGGTAGTAGGCCAGAGGAGGAATTGGAATAGGAAAAACAATAGATCAGTTGGGAGACCATTGTAATAATTCTGTCAAGAGGTGTTCAGTTCAGTTCAGTTCATTTCAGTCTCTCAGTCATGTCTGACTCTTTGCAAACCCATAGACTGCAGCATGCCAGGCCTCCCTGTCCATCGCCAATTCCCAGAGTTTACTTAAACTCAAGTCCATTGAGTCGGTGATGCCATCCAACCATCTCATCCTCTGTCACCCCCTTCTCCTCCTGCCTTCAGTCTTTCCCAGGTCTTCAATCTTCATCAGGGTCTTTTCAAATGAGTCAGCTCTTTGCATCAGGTACCCAAAGAATTGGAGTTTCAGCTTCAACATCAGTCCTTCCAATGAATATTCAGGACTGATCTGCTTTAGGATGGGATGGTTGGATCTCCTTGCAGTCCAAGAGACTTTCAAGAGTCTTCTCCAACACCACAGTTCAAGCACATCAGTTCTTCGGTGCTCAGCTTTCTTTACAGTCCAACTCTCACATCCATACATGACTACTGGAAAAACCATAGCTTTTACAAGGTGGACGTTTGTTGGCAAAGTAATGTCTCTGCTTTTTAATATGCTGTCTAGGTTGGTCATAACTTCCCTTTCAAGGAGTAAGTGTCTTTTAATTTCATGGCTGCAGTTACCATCTGCAGTGATTTTGGAGAACAAAAGAATAAAGTCAGTCACTGTCTCCCCATCTATTTGCCATGAAGTGATGGGACCAGATGCCATGATCTTAGTTTTCTGAATGTTGAGCTTTAAGCCAACTTTTTCACTCTCCTCTTTCACTTTCATCAAGAGGCTCTTTAGCTCTTCTTCGCTTTCTGCCATAAGGGTGGTGTCATCTGCACATCTGAGGTTATTGATATTTCTCCCGGCAATCTTGATTCCAGCTTGTGCTTCCTCCAGCCCAGCGTCTCTCATGATGTACTCTGCATTTAAGTTAAATAAGCAGGGTGACAATATGCAGCCTTGACATACTCCTTTCCCTATTTGGAACCAGTCTGTTCCATGTCCAGTTCTAACTGTTGTTTCCTGACCTGCATACAGATTTCTCAAGAGGCAGGTCAGGTGGTCTGGTATTCCCATCTCTTTCAGAATTTTCCAGTTTGTTATGATCCACACAGTCAAAGGCTTTGACATAGTCAATAAAGCAGAAATAGATGTTTTTCTGGAACTCTCTTGCTTTTTTGATGATCCAGCAGATGTTGGCAATTTGATCTCTGGTTCCTCTGCCTTTTCTCAAACCAGCTTGAACATCTGGAAGTTCACAGTTCACATATTGTTGAAGCCTGACTTGGAGAATTTTGAGCATTAGTTTACTAGCGTGTGAGATGAGTGCAATTGTGTGGTAGTTTGAGCATTCTTTGGCATTGCCTTTCTTTGGGATTGGAATGAAAACTGACTTCTTCCAGTCCTGTGGCCACTGCTGAGTTTTCCAAATTTGCTGGCATATTGAGTACAGCACTTTCACAGCATCATCTTTTGGGATTTGAAATAGCTCAACTGGAATTCCATCACCTCCATTAGCTTTGTTCATCGTGATGGTTCCTAAGGCCCACTTGACTTCACATTCCAGGATGTCTGGCTCTAGGTGAGTGATCATACGATCATGATTATCTGGGTCATGAAGATCTTTTTTGTACATTTCTTCTGTGTATTCTTGCCACCTCTTCTTAATATCTGCTGCTTCCATTAGGTCCATACCATTTCTGCTCTTTATTGAGCCCATCTTTGCATGAAATGTTCCCTTGGTATCTCTAATTTTCTTGAAAAGATCTCTAGTCTTTCCCATTCTATTATTTTCCTCTATTTCTTTGCACTGATCATTGATGAAGGCTTTCTTATCTCTCCTTGCTATTCTTTGGAACTCTGCATTCAAATGGGTATATCTTTCCTTTTCTCCTTTGCTTTTGCCTTCTCTTCTTTTCACAGGTATTTGTAAGGCCTCTTCAGACAGCCATTTTGCTTTTTTGCATTTCTTTTTCTTGGGGATGATCTTGCTCCCTGCCTCCTGTACAATGTCACGAACCTCTGTCCATAGCTCTTCAGGCACTGTGTCTATCAGATCTAATCCCTTAAACCTATTTCTAACTTCCACTGTATAATCGTAAGGGATTTGATTTAGGTGACTGAATGGTCTAGTGATTTTCCCTACTTTCTTCAATTTAAATCTGAATTTGGCAATAAGGAGTTCATAATCTGAGCCACAGTCAGGTGTTTAGGACCAAATCATGTGTGGGAGTTATTCAAATACAAGAGAGGGAGAGACTCAAGAACTGTTTTTTAAAAAAACCTGATAGATTGGATGCAGTGATGGGAAGGAGGAATGAAAGGGGTTGGTAGCTCATTGAGTCGAGAATATGAGATGATTTTCAAAGAAGAGGAATGCAAAATTTAAAAACCATCAATAGAAATTTAATATCTAGAAAAAGAAAAATAACAGCTTTGCCTTAATCAGTTATGATCAAGTCAGCTTGGGCTTCCTCAGTGGCTTGGCAGTAAAGAAACCGCTTGCAATGCAGGATAAACAAGAAATGTGGGTTCAATTCCTGCTTCAGGAAGATCCACTGGAGGTGGGCATTGCAAGCCACTCCAGTATTCGTGCCTGAGAATTCTGTGGTCCGAGGGGCCTGGTGGGCTACAGTCCATAGGATCGGAAAGAGTTGGACACAACTAAAGTGACTGAGCATGCATGAATGCAAGTCAGACTTAAAACATTTAGTCCTGAGACTTGAAGAGTGAGATTGATGAGCCAAAGCATGTTCAGTAAAAGCTGACTAGGATAGTGAAGGGGCTTGATGGTTAACAGTCATAGAAATAGGGCTTGATTAACTTGGAAAAAGGAAGGCAGAGGAATGGTCATGATAGCTGTTCTCAGACATCTCAAAGGCTGGAAAGAAGAACAGATTCCTCTTCTTATGTTTTTCTTTAGTAGGATATCATGAAGCAGAACCAGGGCCAATGAGTAGAAGGAACCAAGAGAGATATTTTTGGCAGAATACAAGGAGGAAATATATTGAAGTGGGAGGCATGCCAACATGGAAAGGCATAGTAGAAGATGTTGGTGGAATGAAAGCCTTGGGAAATAGTGGTTACCCTGGCCTTGTCTCTGTAAATTATCTAACAATTACTGAATGACAACTTGTTGAAGAGGCTGTGAGGGAGACCAAGTGATAAGTGGGTAGCTGGACTAGGTAAATTTTACAGGTCACCACAGCACTGAGATACTTTGGAACAGCAGTTGGAGAAAGTTTGAGAGCTTATTGTTTCTCAAGTATGATGAAATGAAAGCTTTCGGTAGAATTGAGGACCAGTTGTCTTTGTAAAGACAGTAACTATAGTATATGTGGTTCTAAAATTGAAAAGACACAACTCAGTAAGATGCTTTCCAGTGACTGAAGGACATACCCAGAAAAGTAGGGTGCCACTGTGGGCTCAGTCACCACTGTCGGTCAGTCATTTCTAGGGGATGGTAAAGTCAGTTGAATCTTTTAAATTTTTTTGAGGGAGGGAGATTTCTCAGTGGCTGTTCATAGAAAACAGGAGGCTGAAAGTATTCAGTGACTTATGCAGCAAAAGGCAGAAAGAGGTGCAAATATATCCAATTGGCACAAAACCATGTTACTTCCAACAGTATGCAAATATAGGACTAGAGCAGGTGGCCTGGAAATAATACTTTCCTGCCTTCTCTGCATCGCTCCTAAGGCTGCCTGTGTCCACAGGGGACTGCTTATACACATGTTTTTATTTGCCTCAGGTCCTACCCTTAAGTTGATTGCTCCCTTCCTCTGGCCTCAAAAAATGGTCAGAACCATAATGATCCTCTTTCCAGGCACAATCTGCTGCTTGCTTCATGGATCTCTCTGGAACAAAGATAATAAATAGGTTTAATCTTTTGGGCCAATTCTGATTGAATGATAGCGGCTGCATAGGGCACTGTGGTGAGAAGTCATTTGAGGTCTCATCTGAGCACAGCAGGAAGGAAAGCCAGCACTGATTCATGATATGTAGGTCTGGCAGGGGAGCTGGACAGCCTGCATGCCTCCAAATGTACTACTCTTGGGGTAGAAAAGAAGGTTGTACAATATATTTCTGCCCCCAAATATTATTATCTGTGTCATGCTAAGCTTAAGGGTTAGAACACAAAACTACCGATCCCTAGGCCTCATGTACTTTCTGGCCATCAGAATCAAATATAAGTTGAGCATTGATTCTGGCCACAATATTGTTTCCTAAGCATAGTTAAAGATGAGTCCTGGCTCTGGTCACAGATTGAGCCCCAAATCTGGCCACAGATGGCACCCTAACTCCAGACACAAATGATCATTATCAAAAGGGTTAAGACAAACCTCTTCTCACCACTGGAGACACAGTTCAAGGCCTGTATTTTACTAGAGGTGGGTCAGTAGCTGTGCTTTTGTCAGTGAAGGACAGTGCATTATTGATATAGCAATATGCCTGTCAGTGTTTCTTCTTCAATTATCTAGCTACAGAGAACACAAATGCTTTATTGCTGGGCTAGACAGTCTTTTCCTGAAAGAGAAGAAAAAAGGAAAGAAAGAAATGAAACTCAAGTGAAAGAAGTCATTTCCTGTGACTGTGAAAACATAAAGCAAATGCCTGAACATGGTTTTAGATGGGTCTTTGAGTGTGGCTGATGGAAGGGAGATTTCTTGGGAAGGATGTCTACCGTTAGTACTGCTGGGTACAGAGTACATTAGTGGGCAAGGAAGCCAGGAATCATGTGCTGGAAATCAGTTTCTATTAAATGAATAGGTTCATACAGCTACCAAATCCAGTCTGGATAAGTGGTTTTGTAGAATAATAATTTTTTTTAAATCATGAAGTGACTTGATAAGGTAGTAATAAAGCTGTCAGAGTCTCTACTTGGACTGAAGTTGAAGTGTAAGAGGGGATTTGAAAAAATGTCTAAATCTTTGGAGGATGTGGAAGAGGGAAGCTCAGGAATGAGAACTTCGTGTGAATCTTGCACTTGTGGGGCTGGGGAGGTGGGAGCTTTAGAATGTGTGAAAACAGCTCTGCCCAATAGCACTTCCTGCAGTGTTGGAAGTAAGCTGTATTTACACTGTCCAGTATGGTAACCACTGGCCACCTATGGCTATTGAGCACTTGAGATGTGGATCGTGTTACAGATGACTTAAACTTTTAATTTTAGTCATAATTAATTAAAAATTACATAGTCACATGTGGCTAGAGGCTACCATGCTGAATGGCATAGCACTCAAATATAGGTCAGTATCCAGATTCAGGAGTAACAAAAGTCTAAGGAAAAGACAGAACAACCAGCAAATCCATATGTCTGTGTGCAATTTGTATCTCTGTTGAGAATAGGCTGTTGTTAGCTGTAGACCTGCACCTTGATTAAAAAAAAAAAGCGTGTGTTGTTTTATTTTATTTATTTATTTAGTTCTTTGGCTGTGCTGCGTGGTATGTGGGATGCCACTACTCTGACCAGGGATCGAACTTGAGCTCCCTGCATTGAAAGTGGGAAGTCTCAGTCACTGGGCCACCAGGGTCGTTCCTGTACCTTGATTTTACATGAGAGCATGTCAGTCTTGGTGGAGCATGTGTCTCTGTGATTAGTCTAAGGCTATGGAAAGTTCAAGTACATTATATTTTACTAAAGGGCATTAATGAACAGATCACCAGCCCAGGTTGGATGCATGAGACAAGTGCTCGGGCCTGGTGCACTGGGAAGACCCAGAGGGATCGGGTAGAGAGGGAGGTGGGAGGGGGGATTGGGATGGAGAATACATGTAAATCCATGGCTAATTCAAGTCAATGTATGACAAAACCCACTACAATATTGTAAAGTAATTAGCCTCCAACTAATTAAAAAAAATTAGTAAATTTTTTAAAAGTATATGGTCCTTTTAATCAAATATATGCTAAGCTAAGGGGAATAATGTCAATAAAAGAGAAAAAAATAAAGGGCATTAATGACTTTAATGAAAGTAATCTATCTTGTTTGGTCAGAGGAATGAATGTTTCACAAAAGAAATGTAAATAAAATTTTGATGAAAGAATTTGGTAATATTTCTTCTCTGCTCTGGGTATAATAACCCAAGTTCTATCTTTATGTGGGGCATTTATAATCCAGTCAAAGAAAAAAAACTTAATATCTATTTCAATATCATTGGGTGACTTGGACTACAGAATGAAACAAGAAAAAATGATATGCCAGAGGCCAAATTAATGTCTTTGGCTATAGTTTGACTAACAAAGCAGATCTTAGACTTGACTGTCTATTTGTCCCACTGTCATTTAGTGATTATAATTCTGAGGTTCAGGTCTCGCATTTGCAATAGTTGCCCTATGTGCTACCTTCATGCTTTTAAAAATTTCCCACTTTATTATAGTGAATTCATTCAGAAAACTTATAAAAGTCTAGTGTATCTGGTGGATTGAGGATAATGGGAAATCATAAAAGGCAATGCTAGGGCCTGATCATGCAGGACTTTCAAGCCATTTTGAAATATTCAGACTTTGTTGTAGGAGCAGTGAGAGTGACATGAGAATTTTCAAAAGCTTAGGTGCTTCTGTGTGAGGAATGATTTGGAGAGCAGGGGAGATGAACCCCTGAGTGGTTAGAAGTTTAGTGCTATGGTTAAGGTGAAAGGTGATGATGATAATCTAAGACAATGGGGGCAGGCAGTATAGTTGGAAGGGAGCAGACAGATTCAACAAACAATTGACATAGCATTAGTCAAACTTGGTGAGTGACCAAGTTCCTGGATAAAGGAGGATCAGACTGTACTCCCCTTGGGTAATCTCTGCTCTTGACATCTGCTCTTCCTGGGACAAGATTAGGTGCTCTGTCCCTCGTCCCCTGCAAAATAAATCCACCCACTTCCCAAAACATTAATGGGGAATGAACTTTTTGCTGAATATGTCACTATGGAATGGACAGCCTGGTGACATTGCACACCAGAGTGAAACTGAATCTAATTCTCTCATTGGACATCTCTTTCCCAGTCTTTCCTGGTCATCCCTTTTCCTTCCTCCACTGGTCCTGTCTTCTCAACTCTGTTCTCTTGCCTCCTCCTAGATTCTATTTCATGTCTATCCTCTTGCTGATAGAGAGCAATTTGCCTTTTTTCTGGGTTTCTTTAACTTACAGCCTCATATGGCAGCCCACACATTTTGCTTGAGAATCATCGTCTTTAGAAGGCAGGGACATGATAAATAGCAACCAGTATTATTGATATTTTTCTTTTTCCTCAGTTTTCAATACAGCTAGATACTGGCCTGTTACTGATCCTATCTTTATTTAATATTTGGACACTTTATTCAGTGTGTATTTTTACATTATTTTTAACTCAAAAATCTTGCATTAAAATGTTATTCATCTTATTTCTGAATCTTGTTGCTCCTTACATTTTTATAATAAATTTTTGGAAATTTATATTTTGTTAAAAATATAACAAATAGCATAAGTAATTTAAATTATAATTGAGAAGCAAGAGTGAATCTACAAAACAGATAGTGTCCAATAAGTCTTCTTTTTCTTATATAGCAAGTAGAAAAGAAAACAAAAATTCCTGTCACATTGAAATATAGTCTCTTGCTGTTTAGTTATGTACTTAAATTTGCCCCTTAAGTTTTGTGTTCAAGGTCAGTATCTTACTTGCCCTGGCCTTTGATGACTTGTAGGGAATTTAGAAATAAATTTTTGTGCTTTATGTGAGTATAATTTTCCAGAAATATAGATTTTCGTGGGCCACTCAGTCTGACCTTTTGCATATGCATGCTTCTTTCTACCCACCAGAAGTCTAGTGCAGTGGGAGAATTCATTTTTACTCATTGGACAAACATTCTTTGAGTTCCTATTTTATTCCAGGCACTGTGTGATGAAGAAGATCTTTTTAGTGGATGAAACAGAGAGGAAGCAAATAAACATGCAAAAAAATCACGACTTTTTTTTTTTGACCAATAGGTACTAAGTACTTACTATGCTAAGTGTCAGGGATAATATGGCTTCTGGCCCTATGGAAATGACATTCTTATAGGGGAAGAAAGAGAAAATGTTCAGCTCGTTTTTGTTGTTGTTGTTGATGATGATAAGGTGATTTAAATGTAACATTACTTAGAGAAAAGCATACAGAATACTGCTTTGCTTTTATCACTAGAAAAATGGTTTTCTTCCAAAGCTTAACTCAATTAATGTCTCACCTCCCCCAATATGCCAGAACCACGAATCCTGCAGGGTGTTAGTTATGCATTAAATTCACCTTCTCATATTCATGACGGCTAAATCATTTTTACTTTTATATTGCCTTCTTCCTGATATTTTGCCAAATTCACATATGCACAGGAAGAAAGTTGATATTTTCTCTCTGTTAGCACGAGATGCTTTATTGCTGAACTCAATGGCACCACATTAATTCAAAGGGAGAGAGGCCAATGAGACTGGAAATCAAGCCCTTCAATTCCAAATTTCCACATTTATTGCATTTGAGGATGCCAAGGCATAATGATAAAGTATTTCAGCAGGCAGAACTCACAGTTTTAAACCTATTTACTCTGCTGTAGCTGAATGTCGCTGCGCATGACAAATGTTGTGAATAAGTATGTTTCAAGGCCAAAGAGCTCTATGAGAAATCCCATCATTCTAAAGATCACAAAATCATTTCAGAAATTGAACAATATTACAGCAGCTTAATAGCAAATTTGAATCTTGTGTCTCCAACAAATCAAGTCCTTTAAAGCAACCTGTGGGTTGTTTATGCATAACAGCCAGCATTCTTTTCCTTTGGACCTTCTAGTAACTGAAACTTAAATTCTCCCAAGAAGAGAATCAACTCATGAGTTGGTTGTCAACAAAACGTTCAAGGTTCTCATGGTGGATGAGCTCAGGAAGTGAGGTGTTGTTATCACGAAAGAATCATTTTGAAGGACCAGTGGACCCATCATACGGTTTGAGATTAGGAAATTCATTTCTGGCTTTTAGAACCCGAATCCTTCATGTAAATCAGTAACAATCATTACCTGAAAAGCAATGATTACCTCCAAAATTTAAAAATGCAACCAAAGCCTAATAAAACAAGTGCCTGAAATCCCTGCTATTTTTTTAAATTTTTATTTTGTATTGGGGTATAGCCAATTAACAATGTTGTGATAGTTTTAGGTGCACAGTGAAGGGATTCAACCATACATATACATGCATCTATTCTCTCCCAAACTCTCCTCCCATCGAGGCTGCCACATAACATTGAGCAGAGTTCCATGTGCTATACAGTAGGTCTTTGTTGGTTATCCATTTTAAATATAGCAGTGTTATTTTATATGTATACATCAGCCCTATGTTCTAAATTTTCTGGGATGAGATCTTTAAAAAAAAAAGCAACTGTTCTCTTATGCTCATTAACTATTGACATTTCCAAAACACTCCTGCATTTTCTCATGCAGATTGTTATCTCCCTGACAGCTTTTTATATTCTGAGGCAGTATAAACATCTTTCATAAGATGGCATGAGCCAAAGTTGGTGTCAGCTTTGTTTACCATAATTGGGATTTTCAGTTTCAGAAAATATAAGGAAATCATTGCTTTGGAGCCTCTCTATGTCAGGGGGATGCAGACAGAAGGCAACCCCAAACTTACTTGGCTTTCCCAGACCTGGCTATGATCGAAGGGACTCAACATTTAAGTCTGCTTTTGGGAAGAGGGTAAAATAGGAAGGAAAAGTAAAACCACCTGGGAAAAGATATGGCCTTTACTGTGTGCTTTAAGGAAGAAATGTGATGCATATTCCTCACGTGCCTTGTTTCAACCTGAACCCAATTGCAGTGGTCTATAAAGTGCTCTTTGGCTTTGCCGTCCTGATTTTTTAATTTACTGATGATAAAGTCTCCCCTCAAGCGTCATCAGCTTTTAATTGTGAAAGCGTCCCAGGGTTGGTGGTGTGGTTTGCACAAACCCTAACTGAGCTGCTAACACACCCTGAAATCTCGGCAGGATTAATTTTTTCACAGTTTGAGCGATTTTTTTTTATCAGATTAATTACCACCTCCTGTAGTCCAATCCCTCACTCTCTGCCAACCCACCCTAAGAACATAGATCTATTCCGGGAGCTGTGAGAAATCTGTCATGATGCATTTAGTTGAACACAATTTTATTTTATTTTTTTTTTATTTTGGACAAAACTAGGTTCCTGGAATAATCTTTGCTGGGCGGGTGGTTGAAAATTGAGATGTTACATTGAAATAGGTACAGTGCTTTCAAGCAAACAGCAAAGTGCTTTTGTTCGAATTTTGGGTTTATTACTAAGAATAGCTGCATTTAATGGGCATTTTGTCTGGTTTAACCCCGCCAGAAGGACTTTCTATAGGTCTACTAGTTTTTTTCCCCCCTTTATCACTGGATAATCATGCCTTATTTCTCTCTTAAAATGTGAAAACTCTTCTGCATATATATGGAACCTCTGCAGGCTTCTACCATAATATTCTAGCCAGTCCTTATTGTGACTAGCAGAGCCAGATGTAGAAACTATTAAAGTTCATGCCAAAAGCAAATAAATAAACAAACAGATAGTGGAGAAGGGATTCCTAACAACAGAATGCCAACTGATAGACGTGGAGGGAGTGGCGGAGTTGGGAAATCATTGTAGTAGAGAAGGGTTCAGGAAAGAATCATCCATAGATGCTAACTTTGGCAGGGGGAATCTCAATGAGGAGCTAGATATATGTATGTTCTCCAAGTGTTTCCTCCAAGATTACTGTTTGGTAATGAAGTGAAAAAGAGTACACATCTGGAACACTGAACAATGCCTTGACCAGTTTTCAGTCTCACAGACAGACATTGTGTCCTGCAAACATGATGCTCTGAGTGAGACTCATCACTTATGTGGTTTTCTGGCTGGGAATGCATGAACCAAATCAAATCCTAAGGAAGACCCAGACAAACGAAAATTGAGGAACAGTCTATAAAGCAGTAGGCATCTACTCTTCAAATATGTCAGTGTCATCAAAGACAGAGGCTGAAGAACTATTTGAGATGAAGGGAAACTAAAGGGACATGACAACTAAAGGCAATCATGACGCTAGGTTGCTTGAGGAACCAAAATGCTACAAAGGACATTATTGGGGCAATTGATGAAATAATATGAGCAGTAGATAAGATAAAGGTATTGTAACAATGTTACATTTCGTGAACTTAATAACTGTGCTATGGTTATCTAAACGAATATCTTTGTCCTTAGGAAATACAAACTGAAGTATTAGGGGGTTAAGGGAATTGATAGATGTAATCTACCTTAAAATGGCTCAGAAAATAAATTATATATGAGTATATTAAATAGATATATATAAATTTCTATATGGAAATAATTTTATGTAACAAATTATATATACGTATGTGCTCTATGTCAGAGGGCATCAGAGGATGAAATGGCTGGACGGCATCACTGATGCAATGAATATGAACTTTGGCAAACTCTGGGAGATGGTGAGGGACAGGGAGGTCTGGTGTGCTGCAGTCCATGGGGTCACAAAGAGTCTGACACGACTGGGTGACTGAACAACAACAACAACATATGCTGTGCTTAGTCACTCAGTTGTGTCTGACTCTGTGCTACCCCATGGACTGTAGCCTGCCAGGCTCCTCTGTCCATGGGGATTCTCCAGGCAAAAATACTGGAGGAGGTTGCCATGCCCTCCTCAAATATATACATATATGTATGTATATATACAGTCTATGCTTTTATTCACTATTCTATCTGCATTCCAAAACAAAGCTGTGTATATATACATATGTATATACATATATACACACATACACACACACTCATAGAGAACAAGATGAACCTGGGTAGAGTATCTATACATATACTCTATGTTTTTGCAACTGTTAAGTTTGGAATTGGTTTTCAAGAATGATGAAAGTGATTAGCCTCCAACTAATAAAAATAAATGAAAAAAAAAAAGAATGATGGCACTGATTCCCTTGTATACTGTGGATTCCTATTGTCATTCTGTCCCTGACATCACTCCCACTACCATTATCCCTAACCTGTCAAGTCATCTTCCTCGATTCCTACCTGGATTTCCAAGTCCAGCTCCAGTGTGGCATCCTTCTATGCACCACTTCCTCTTCTGTGTCCCTCTAGTATGACTGGTCTCAATATCATTTGGCACGAGGCCTGAGCCTGTCAGTTGGCCCTGTTTGGGATTCAAACAGCATAGTGGCTAAAACACAGACTGTGGAGTCAGACTGTCTGAGTTCAGGTCTCATTTCTGCCACTTACAATCTAAGTCCTGTTTCTTTGACAGGAAGCAGCATTTCAAGAGGGCAAAAGAGCACTCTCTGGGGGTCCAGAGGATTGATTCTAGGTGTCCCTTTGTCACAGGGGAGTGACTTTCTGAGTCTTAGTTTTCTCACCCATAAAATAAGGGTGTTGGATGAATAAGTGGTTTTCCACCCTGGCTGACATTAAAATCATCTGGGGAGTTCTAGTATATACATAGAATATATCTTTAAAAATCTGATTGATATTGTAAAGTAATTAGCCTCCAACTAATAAAAATAAATGGAAAAAAAATCTGATTTGAATGGTCAGGAGTGAGTCCCAGGCATGATAGCTTTTAAAAGCTGGCAGGCGATTTTAACGTGTGGGTTAAAATTCACAGGCTGAGAACCACTGAGGCAGGTGGTTTCCAGCTTTACAAGTCTATGACTCTATATAGAAGTACTGCTGTAAAGTCTTTGTTGTTGGTATTGAGACCCTTTCTGCCTCCCCCACAATGTGTAGCCTAGGGCTTGATCGCACGGCAGGGACACGCAATACCAATATGTTAACTGAAATAATAATCAGTTAAGATTTCCCTCTCTTTCTTTTCTCCAGCTAGAAAGAGACATCTTTGACAATCTTAGCATCTAGACAATGATTACTGCCTCCTAGAATCCCCCGTTAGCCATAGGAAATTAGCTGTAGCCGTTTATGCTCTTAATGGGAATCTAGCATGTCAATGGGCTATTTCTGTCATTGTGGTTTAGTCTGATATTCCAATATGCCCCTGCTGTTTTTCATGATCTTAGCAAAAAAAGAAGAGGCGGCAGTTCCCCCTTGGTTCACATTTGACCAATTGCTATGCTTGAGGCAATCACAAAACACCATAGGTGTTAAAAATGATTAGGGACAATTAAGATAGTGCAGCCTCCAAAGAAAAAGCCACTATCAAGTCTTCGATCTCCTGAATGCATAAGTTGTGTGTTCCTGCAGCTGCAATGACCTAAAAATATCTAATACTTAATTACTTCCAAAGTGTCAGTCTTCATAACCGGGTATTAGAATGTTCTAATTGATAGCACAGCTGCTGCTTCCCTGCCTGACACTGGCATATGGCTTGCAGTACTCTACCTTAATCAGTTTTCTTTCTTTGTAAAGCTCATTTACTGCAATCTACCTAGAATTGGAATCAATGCACTTTTTTTTTTGTTGTTGTTTTTGCAATTTACTGTTTCCTCCTTTGAGTGAGATGGAAAAATACCAAGAAAGAGACAAAGAGAGAAGGAGTGGGGGAGGGAGGGAAGGAGAGAGAGAGAGGAAGGCTGAGAAAGAGAGAGGGGGAGGACAGGAGAGGGAGGGAGGAGAGAAAAGGAAAGTAAAGAAGAAAAAGAGAAAAATAGCTCAGAGGACTATGGCAGCTGAATTGTGTTGGAAAACATTCTATTTTGCTTTTGCATTTCACTTTAAGAAAATCCTATATATTTCCAGTCGTCAGCTAGGGTCACCCTCATTATCCTTAAAATTGAAATAAGTTTGGCTGGAACCTCTATCAGGCTTCCGTCTGGTGGCTCAGCTGTAAAGAATCCGCCTGCAATGCAGAAGATGATGGCTCATTCCCTGGTCAGGAAGATCCCCTGGAGGAGGGCATGGCAAGCCACGCCAGTATTCTTGCCTGGTGAATCCCATGGACAAAGGAGCCTGGTGGGCTACAGTCCACAGAGTCGGACAGAGTCAGACACAACTGGAGCGGCTTAGCACACACACACAGCAACTCTATCCCAGAGATCATGGGAAGTCCAAACCCCTGTGTAAGCTGTGAATTTCCAGGGTGCTGACGCTATACAGTTGCCTGAAGCCCTGAGTGCTTGCTATTTGGGAAGCTTTTTAATTTCAGGGTCTTCTTACTGTGCTGTACATACTCTTTCTCTTCTATGCCATGTTGACTCAAACTCAGAACACAACTCCTGTTCTTCACTTCCCAACAACCCACTGACACAAGGAAAGTGTGGCAGATGTTACTGAAGCTTGGGGGGTGTGGAGAGATGCCACCACAGTTGCAAACAACTTCAGATGGACCGGTGGCCATCCTTGTCCTTTCAAGTCCCTAAGCCATTCTTGCAACTTGAGCTCCAGTCTCTCGCCATGTGGGTTAGCTTCCTTCCTCTCTCTTCATGGCCTCATCCCTTTTCTTTTACTTTTTGCTTTGGACCTCTCAGGAGGAATATAAAAGTATTACAGATTTTCTTTGTGCAGAACAGTTTGTCTGTCTCTAGGGTCAATGCTAACTCCAGAACTTAGCCCGGGGTCTCCCTGTGCCTACTCCTAACTGTGCACTTACTGCTTAAAAGGGCCCATTTGATTGGGTTTGTTCTATAGCATATACATAATTAATGGCCTTTCCTGGTGGCTCAGATGGTGAAGAATCTGCCTGCAATGCAAGAGCCCCGGGTTTGATCCCTGAATTGGGAAGATCCCCTGGAGAAGGAAATGGCACCCCACTCCAGTATTCTTGCCTGGAGAATCCCATGGACAGAGACTGTAGCCCGATGGGCTACAGTCCTTAGGGTCACAAAGAGTCAGACACAACTGAGTGAGTAACACACATACATAAATACACACACACACACCTCTCCAAATTTATAAAATGTATATGGTATACCAATTACAACTTAATCTTTTATTTTGCAATTGAATTTCCTATAAAAACAGACTCCTAACTTATGTGCAGGGCTGTGGTGTCTTTCTAGCCCTAACTGATTCCCTACACAGCTGTCAAATGAATCTTCTAGAAACTTTTTTCATGTTAGGTCTCTGCATACCACTAGTCATTAATATGGTGATCTGGTGAATATTTAAATGTGAGTGGTTGATAATGGATTAATGTACTATGCTCAGATAACATGCATTTTATCAGGGACTTTTAAGTCTTGAACTAGAGAAGTGAGTCATAATCTAAAATATATGATATAATTAGAAGAGCTCCTAGAATAGAATAAGTGCTCAGTAAGGGTTAGTGACTAAGATTGTTATTGTTATTATATTATTGTTGGGGATTTGGTGTGGTGGTGGCTGGGTCAGTGAGAGGAAGGTATTGATAAGTCAGGGGGACTTATAGGTGTTGCTTTATTTAAACAGCTTACTGTGCCTGTGAGTGATGTCAGAGCTAGGATTCACAAGTAGCCTCTTTGTTGTTGTCACCGCTGCCCACCAACTTTCTCTGACCTAGTCAGGTGTGTGTGTGTGTTTGTTTGTGTGTGTGTGTGTGTGTGTGTGTGTGTGTGTGCGCGCTCATGCAGTTGCTCAGTTGTGCCTGACTCTTTGTGACCCCATGGACTATAGCCCGCCAGTAGCCCGCCAGGCTCCTCTGTTCATGGAATTTTCCAGGCAAGAATACTAGAGTGGGTTGCCATTTCCTTCTCCAGAGCATCTTCCCAACTCAGGGATCGAAACCAAGTCTCTTGTGTCTTCTGTGTTGGCAGGCGAATTCTTTACTACTAGCGCCACCTGGGAAGCCTGCCCCAGATAGGAATTACCATTAAATGAACTTCCAAACTCTTCAGTCCTCCACATAACATCTTGCATGATCAGACCCCTCTATTTCTCCAAACTTCAATTCCTCTGCACCCATACACAGAATTTTATGTTCCACTTATTCTTTTTATACCTGCAATCTGTTACACTTGCCTCCCTGGTAGCTCAAACAGTAAAGAATCTGCCTGCAGTGTGGGAGACCTGGGTTCGAGGCCAGGGTCAGGAAGGTCACCTGGAGAAGGAAATGGCAACCCACTCCAGTATTCTTGCCTGGGGAATTCCATGGACAGAGGATCCTGGCGGGCCACCGTCCATAGGGTTGCAAGGAGTTGGACATGACTGAGTGACTAACACTACGGGAAACTTAACCGGGAATTCTCATTTGGAGTTGAGGGAATTACTACACTGGGATCTACCAAAGGGAAGGCAGTAGTTGGGGGTAGGAGATTCAGGAGTCAAGCACTGTTAAAGTTCCCCATTAGTATTCATTTCCTATTTTCTAAAGGTGGCTATGTTGGACTTCCCTGGGGATGTAGTGGTTAAGACTGTGCTCTTCCACTGCAGGGGATGCAGGTTCAACCCTTGATTGGGAAACTAAGATCCCACATGCCATGTGGTAAGGCTGAAAAAATTAAAATAAGAAAAATTAAATTAAAAAAATGAACGTGGCCATGTGGTGGTGATTTGCATTCCCCTTTACCTTTCATTGAGGACTAGTGTTCCTCAAACTTGAGATTAAAAATGTTTACTTAACTCCTCCAATGGTTATACTGTCTCATTGAGCAAGGTTGCTTTCTTCTGCTCTGACTTTAGCCCCCTCCATAGTGAGTACAGATAAGACCAGGGTAGGTGATCTTCCCCAGAGCAAGGCAGGGTTATGTGGGGGCCAGAGGCAAGCCTCAAGTCTGTTAGCAGAACCAGCAGAGGTGAGGCTGTCTGTGAAAACCTCCAAGCACTGGCAGGTGGGAGGTGGAGCGTTTGGACATGCTTCAGCAGACTCAGTCTCCACCTGAAGTTTGTTCCAAGGACAGTTACATCCTGCAGAAGTCTGGCTCATTTGTTGGTCCACACTTTAATGAATGCTATCAATCAAAAAACATGCTGCTTGCCCATAATGGAGTTTATTATTGTCTTCCTGAAATGCTTTCATTGGCCATCCAGTCCCCAAACAGAATTCCATATTGGAGACCATATTGAAAACACTGTTTTTTGTGAGATGGTGAAATTGGCCCATCTGTTTCTCTCTCTGCTTACCTGTAGACCGGGAAATGGTCAGAGCCGCCCCTTGCCATGGTCTGTCCTTACACCAACATGCTCTGCCAGCAGGAGAATCTCACCTCATTTATTTCTGGAGATTGTTTCCTTTCACGGAAAAGAAAATAAGCTGCTTTGGGAAAGGTCACTGTCCACTCAGAGGTATTTTTTCTGAGCAGACCCAACTCAGTGGAGAGGTGTAGGATAGAGAAGTCTGGATTAGGAGGAGAAACTGATGGCTGGGCTGTGGGGCCTGATGGGGCTGGAACACATCAGTATCAATGCCCGAATGCCTTTTTTTCTTTTTTTGACTGCATGGCACGGCATGCAGGATCTTAGTTCTGTGACTAGGGATCAAACCTGTACCCCGTGCTTGGAAGCATAGAGTCTTAACCACTGGACCGCCAGGGAAGTCCTCTGAATATCTTAAAGGGACTGGGTGGCGGAGGGGGGCGGGGGTTTGGAACCGGGAGATAATGACATCTCTGTGTGTGCTAAAGGGTCAGACTGCAAAGATGTTCTCCTCACTTGTTACCTCTCCTGTATCCTGGCCTGAAGTATGAAGTTGCTTCCTCATCTGTATCAACACCTTGCCTTGGAAACTCCGCAAGATTCTGGTGAAGATCAAGAGTGGTAATCGTTGTGAAAGTCTTTGCAAACAGGAAACTGCTGCACAAAGGTAGGGACTTGGCTGGAAAACCATAGTATCTTAAGATCTGGTGAGACTTGAAAGGTCATCTAGTCCAATCTTCTATCCTATGCTTCAAGAATCCACTCTTGTTATATTGACTTGAAGATTTACAAAGAAAAGCATTACTTGGGGAGTGACTGAGTCAGTCAATGAGTATTTATTGAGTATACCTATGGCTTTTCAGATGCTGTTCTAGACACTGTAGGTAAAACAGTCAGTGAAACAGACAAGGTCTCTGCCCTCAAATAGCTTAAACTTGGACCATATGATCTGAAAAAAATTTTATATATATATATATATATAGAGAGAGAGAGAGAGAGAGAGAGAGAATTTCTCAGTGATACTTGGTATTCTTGCTCGTTGGTGTTCAGTCGCTCAGTCGTGTCCAATCTTTTGTGACCCCACGGACTGCCAGGCTCCTCTGTCCAGGGGATTTCCAAAGCAAGAATACTGGAGTGGGTTGCCATTTCCTTCTCCAGGGGATCGTCCCAACCCAGGGATCGAACCTGCATCTCCTGCATTAAAGGCAGTCTCTTTACCACTGAGCCACTGGGGAAGCCCAATACATGGTATAAAGGTAATTAAAACAGGGTTTTGTGATAGCAGATGATGGGGTAGGTGTGCGGGAAGCAACTTAGATTATGTTGTGCAGGAAGGTTTCTCTGAGAAGTGACACTTAAACTTAATTTTGAATGACAAAAAGCAGCCAGATTGTGATGACCAAGTGGAAGAACATTCCAAGTAGAGGAGATAGCCAATGAAAAGGGCCTGGGGGATGGGGAGAAGGTGAGTTTGAGGATCAGCCTGGCTGGAACAGATTTGTGAAGAAGAGAGTGCTGTGAGACCATGGACAGGGACCAGATGATGAAGCAAATTTTGAAAAAAACAAACCAAGAATTTATATTTGATCCTAGATGTGGTAGGATGCCATTGGAGGGTTTTAAGCAAGAGAGTTATGTGATCCAGTTTGAATTTTAAGAAGAATCCTCTGTGTTGAGGAAAAAATTAAAGGGAATTAGAGTGGAAACTGTGGATAGCCATTAGGAGGCTGTGGTCATTGTATATTTGTTCAAAAATATTTTTTCCTTCCTTGCCAAGGTTTTCTGTACACTGAGTATATTTTCCTACCTCCTTAACTTTGGGTTTGGTCATGTGACTTGATTTGGCCAATTAAATATGAGAAGACATAACGTAAAACCCATCAGAGCAGAGCTTCAAATGCACTTGTAGTGGTTGACTCTGTTGCCTGTAGACTTCTGTTTTCCACCATGAGGACAACATGGCTTTCAGCCTGGGTCCCTTGTACACATGTGGAACTCAGCTCATCTCAGCGAGCTCAGCTAAGTTCAGTCAAGCTGCAGCCCTTTATATAACTTGAACAAGAAATAAATATTTATTTTTAGAAACCCCAGAGATTCTAGGATTGTTTAAGGGTAACAGCCAAAACCCAAACCTCAAACCAAGAAAAACAGTAGCAGTACAAATGATGAGAAATGTTTCAATTTAACATATGTTTGGAAGTCTGGAGTACCAAGAGCTGTTGATGTTTGCAAGATGTGAGATGAAAGAGAAGAGTCAAGGATGACTTTTGAGAAACTGGGTGAATAGGGCCTCCTTTACTGCCTTGGGAAGTAGAAGAAGAGCTCGCGGAAGAGCTCGTATGAGGGGAACCAAGAGTTCATGTTTGACCATCTTAAGTTTGGGTGATTATTAGAGATCCATATATTGGCCTACTTGTGCTGCCTCCCAAGTCTTATTTTATTTATTTCCTTGTTTTATTTCACTTTCTCTCCAAAATGAATATTTGATCACTGACATTAAAGTACTAGTAAATCCATTAATGAAAAGGGATCCAGAGGGAAAATTATATTGAAAAATTCTGGCAGAGGAAAATTACTACAAGTCAATACAATTAGTTTTGAGCTTCTTAGTAACCAAAATGAAGAGGTGGAAGCAATGAGTTATAAAACTCTCATTTTCTCATGGAGGCAGTTGTTCTCCATCTTGGCTGCAGAGCATAATGCTGGAGTTTGTCCAAGCACATGGTAAATGGTGACCCCCTGGAACTGCACAACTCAGCATCCTTGCCCAGTGCCCACTCCCAAAACTCCACATTTAACTGGGCTAGAATGGAGCTGGCAGGGCAATGTGTTTAGTATTAGGTGATTCTAATGTGCAGTCAGAATTGAGAACTACTAGTTTTGTGGAAGAAAGAACACCCATTGATATGAAAAGATAAACTTGTTCCTGAGCTCTAATTAAATTTTCCTCAGGCATCTTTACAAAAGGGGTACTGAGCTATGTCATGAACAATGCTATGGATAGCAATTTCACATGAGATACAGAAAATTTCCTCCTTTGCTGCTTGTTGTATGTACCCTCCATGAAAGCTGAAGTCATAAGGTTAAAATTATAGTCATGTAAAAGCAAAAGCCAGGGTGATAGGGTCCAGTTATGTAGCTTTCTGATAACGTGGCTTTTTGTTGTTGTTATGTCTTCAAGTCATGCCTGACTCTGTGCGACCCTGTGGACTATAGCCTGCCAGGCTCCTCTGCCCATGGGATTTCTCAGGCAAGAATACGTGCCCTCCTCCAGGGGATCTTCATGACCCAGGGATCGAACCCACATCTCCTGTTTGACAAGCAGAATCTGTATCACTGGCTTAGTAGAGTAATAAAGCTTGGAGAATCATGAAGAAAGAGTTAATGGAGTTCTCATGAACACCCTTAATTTCAGCAAGACTTTGCTCAGTTTGGCCATCAAGCCACTCTGGAAATTTGCTCAAGGGGTTGAGCTTTTTGGCTTTTCTTTCCCCCTTAACTGAGGCCTGCCTGTGCTCCGATAGGGAGTGGTTTGTATTCTCCCTCCTTCTCAGTTTTGTCACTATTATGCTTTCCCATGCCAAGCAGGTTTTTCCTTTGGGGAAAGAAACTTAGGCAGAGAATGAAATTAAGAAAGAATGTAATGATGATGGCGGCAATTCTTCGCGCAGCCTAAGAGCAGTTGGCTGCTAATTGTGGAGAGGTAATAAGGGGGGCCCTGGGCCATAAGGTTTGTACTTGGAACACCTGTAGTTTTCATTTAACACCATGGATCATTAAACAGCTGCTCAGAATGGCCTTATTAAAACAAACACAGTTGCACTGTTTTATTCATGTCTTACATGGCAGTGAGCAGATCACAAACAGAGGGATCTTGTAAGCACACACACACACACACAGAAGAGACACCCAAGGCATATTTAAAGGTGCTTTCTCAAGAAGGCAAATCTAGTTGGGTATTTTTCTGCCTTTGTGACGCTGAAACTGATGGAACTGGTTGGACTTTGCCTTAAACCCTCTTGCTGGGGCTGAGGGGCATGGAAAGCCAGCTGCTGAGTCTTCTAGGGAGGAGGCCCTCACTGAAGTTGCTGGCATTTCCTTAGACTGGCCTGTCAGGTGTGCTCCTTTCATGGATGAAAGCAAAATGTGCTGTCACCTGTTTTGTGATGATGACCTTCCGGGAAGAAGATGAATTTTCTGGAGTGTTTCCATCATTGGGTAGGTGTCTGTTCTGTGTCACCCAAACTGTCACACTGATGTCCCCTTACGGGTTTCCTCACACATTTGTAAGGTAGCTAATTAAAATTAGATGCTGAGTTTGTGCCCAGAGTCAGGGTGCAGACTAGAGCTGAGATGTAGAATTTTTCTTGATGTAAAAATAATTGGCCTTTGGTGGAGATATTTTCTAATTATTTGTCAAATAATGCTTTGGATGCTTTAGGATGCAGGAGTAGTAGTTTGGATAGGGACATGTTGGTTTTTTCTGGTATATTTTTATGAGAATGACAGTGGAGAATGTATGAGAAGTGTGTGTGTGCATGTCTGTGTAGGCAAGAGAGAGAAAGATTGAAAGTTTGATCCATCAGCATGAAGTGCCAAATGTGCATTAATCCCTTCTACAATCCACACATTTATGCCCATAAGTGATACTTGGTATCTTATCCTAATTCTGTATAGGAAGCATTTCATAGATACTATTTGTGGCCTTGATTTCATTAGGGGGCAAGAACCATACCCCTTGTGCCTTCTTGTTTTATAATCCCACAGTCCCAAGTGGTCTACGGACTGGAAAAGACATCTTGGTATGTCTGGGGACCTGTCCAGGAGTGAAGGGAGGTGGGAAAGGGAGGAAAGACATATTTATCCATGGTCTGAATTACATTTACCGTAAAGAAAATTAGGAACAACCACGTGAACCTTAAGCAGATGAGTTTGGCTTATAGTAGCCACTGCATAGGCTTCCCTGGTAAAGAACCCTCCTGCCAATGCAGGAGACTCAGGTTCAATCCCCAAGTTGGGAAGATCCCCTGGAGAAGGAAATTCTTGCCTGGAGGATCTCATGAACAAAGGAGCCTGGCGAGCTACAGTCCATGGGGTCGCAAAAGTGTTGGATACAACTTAGCAACTGAACAATGAGAAGCCTCCACATACCTGTCTGTCTCCTCTCTTCTGTAGGTACCCTTTGGTGCCCCACTGCCCCTCCTCATTTCCTGGCTCTGGTATCTATTGCAAAGTCAATCCTTGGCAACACTGGTAACACTGGCAGTTTGTTCTTGGTGTTCTTCACTTCTGCCTGCTGTCTTCCTTCTTTGTGTTTTCTCTTGATGAGCCAACCTTTTCTTCCTTTCCTGTTCCCTTACTCTCCCTGACAGGTTCCCAGAACTCTTTGAGTATCTTCTATCCCACCCCTATGAAATCCTGTTCTGGGAGAGGATGGGGAAGCTCTGCAACATGATGGGGAAACCTCTGAAGCGTCTCAAAGGGTCACTGTAGCGAGAACTTGACCTTTAGTTAATGAGATGAAGTGCTACTGTTACACATGTAGGCATCTGTTAGCTGAAGGTGAGATTGGGAGCAGGGATAGGGTGGGACATTTTCGTTCCTTCCTGTTTTATTCTGAGATTCAATCACTACAAGCAAGTGGTAATTTTCTGTGTTCTTCTCTTGTTATGCTCAGTTTGTATCTCCCAGGGCAGAGCGTAGGCAGTGGTAGCTCCTCAGTTAATTTTTTGAACAACTGAATGAATGAATGGGCAGAAGGGTCTTTCCCAGACCTCATTACCTCACAGTAGTAGCTCCGCCCACTTATGAGCTAGGCCTTGGACATAAAGAGCAGTGCCTCCATGCCGAAGAGTACGATGCTGCCAAGAGCATGCAATACTGTGTTGTCAAGAGCATCGTCTAGGGCTCCAGTCTATTGTCACAGTTCAGTGAAAGACACTTCTTTGCTGATCATATGGCCCACAAAGTGCATCTGATTCCTTTTCCACAATAGTTGAAGAAGCAAGATTTCCCTTCCTCTAAAGAGAAGCTTATCTCTTTATTAAGCTTTTTATTTTTAAATTAAGACTTTATTTTCTTATCAGAGGATAATTGCTTTACAATGTTATCTTCTGTACAACATTGTGAATCAGCCATAAGTATACATATACCCCCTCCCTTCTGATAGCTCTCCAACCTACACCTGTTCCACCCCAATATAGGTCGTCACAGAGCACCCAGCTAAACCCCTGGTGCTCTACAGCAGCTTCTCACCATCTATCTGTTTTACACATGGTAGTGTAAATACGTCAATCCTAGTGTCTCAATTTGTACCACCCTCTCCTTACCCCACTGTGTCCTCATGTCCTTTCTCTATATAAATGAAGACTTTATTTTTTAAATGTTTCAAGTTTATAGTAAAATTAAGAGGAAAGTACTGAAATTTCCCATCTAGCCTCTTCCCTCAAATAGGTATAGACTTCCCCATTATCCAAATGCCCCAACACTGGCACATTATTTTTCAATTGATGAGCATACCTTGACACATCATAATTACCTACAGTCCATAATTCGCATTACAATTCACTCGTGGTGTATTCTGAGTTTTGACCAATGTATAATGACATGTATCCATCACTGTAGTATCATACAGATTAGTTTCACTGCCCCCAAACCCCTCTGTGGTCTGCCCCTTCATCCCTCCCTCCCCCTGTAAACCCCTGAGAACTAGATGTTTAAACCTCCTTTAAGAGTACTTAATCCAGCCTTATCAATAAAGAATCTAATTGACCCAGCTCACTCTATTATCAACAGACCTACTGGGAGTCCAGAGATAACGGAAGGAAGAGATCATATCAGTCTTAGTTCTCAATTTTATTTGCATGGAGGCTGATTTCTATTAGTTTTTGCCTGTTTCTTTCAGACCAAAGATCTTTGGCTTCAAGTCATTTTTTTTTTTAGCTTAAAAGGACTCAGGATGGTGGGACACATGTACACCCATGGCTGATTCCTGTTGATGTATGGCAAAAACCATTACAACATTGCAAAGTAATTAGCCTCCAATTAAATAAAATAAAAAAATCCAAAGCTACACACACACACACACACACACACTTCCCAGGCAAGCCACACCTTACTCCTTGAGTTTGCTCTAGGTTTCTAATCCATAAAGCTTGATTTGGCTGCAGGGATAAGTATAAAGTATTCAAACCACTGGTATTCCCTTTCCCACATATTCCTTATCACTTCTGCTTAAAAGCTTCCAGGCCATTTGGGAAACACTAGGTTGACCACACTGAGAATATTCCTGGTTCCAGGAATTACTGATTGATTAGCTCTCAGAGAGACATGTAAATAATCTGTGTGCCCATGATGAGTTTTCTTTCTTTCATCCTTAAAGTATTGCAAGTAGGATTATTTCTACATAGTGCTATATAAGGAAATTTAGTTATTAGCTTATTTATTTTTTTCTCACTCATTTGCTCACTCCTGCCAGGGTGTGAGTTGGGCACCTAGGTTACAATGGAGAACCAAGCAGACAGGGTTTATGCCCTCAAGCCCTGGGAGGATGTGTTCATTCTCTTCTGCCTTGGCAGAAAAATTTGAAAAGCACTGTCACCCAATCCATAAATTCCCTCTAAAGCAAGCATGCTGCTTTCAGGCTATTCCTTAAAGGAAATGAATGGTTAGATGAGAAAAATTCACATGCAATACCACTCATTTGGAATCTTTGTTGAGAATAATTAAAGTGGAAGAAAGTTTCTATTGGTGAAAACCCTGATTTGTAATATCATATTTAGAGAACTATATTGTTTTATTGTTTCAAGTATATGTAATAAATTAACTTAAAAGTATTTACATAGATAGATGTTCTGCAATAGCAGTGATGAATAGGTATTAAGATGTTTTTATAATTATAAAGATGATATATATATATATATATATATATACTATAAAGGTATTGAAAATACAGAAAAGTATAGAGAAATACAGTGTATGATTCTAGTATTCAGAAGCAACTGCTTTTAATTAAAGTCCACATCCCTTATCTTCTTCTCAGCGTTTTGAAATTCAGAATTTTTCAGACCTTAGTAAAGTAATCCAATGTGTTAATCAAAGATTTTATGGCATCCTCAGCAGAGTGTGGGACAATGCTTTATAATCAAACATAGTAACATTTCTGCAGCAACCTGTATAAATATTTGTTCTATGAAGAATATAGACTATAAGAATATAGACTATGAAGAATATAGACTCACGATTGTTCCTATCAGATTTTGCTAACAAATGAGCTATAAGTATCTTTCCATCCAAGAGCCCTTTGTATTTTGGAATTGCATATAAAGGATCACAGATTTACATTTTAGCACAAACTTAGACAATTCCTAGGCACTTACTACCTTCTAGGCATCATGGGAGGAGTTTAACATACACAGATTTGTGCTCTTCAAACTGATAGAGGCATGTCTAAAAGATTGGGGTCTTGTTCCTTCAAAATATGCCTTATACCAAGGAAATGCTGTCCATAGGATTTGTCTGTATCCACCCTACTTGTCAGGCCTTTTATAGCTTTGGCTTCAGTTTTGCCCTTGAATGTTGACTCAGGCATTCATTCACTTGGATCTGTCATCCCCTGCTGGGATGACCCTATATTTGATCCTAACTCTGCTTCCAATTCTCTTAGGCTCAAAGGCCAGATCATGGCAAAAAAAAAAAAAAAAAAAAAAAAAACCCATCCTACCCTTGGTTTTGCTTTTGCAAAACTATTTTGGCCCTGACGTTTCACAGTGACCCTCCCTGCTCTACTTGGTCAAGTTAAGACAAGCGTGGCCTGAAAAATGGTTGAGAAAAAAATAAAGGTGAAGGTTAAGTGCATGCAGCTTTCGTTCAAATCAAAGAGATGGCTTGAAAGGCAAGTGTCAGAAATTAAGTAAGTAAATAACAACACTGTGAGTCACTGGTTTATATCTTGATGGCCGCCTGCCTGTACCTTTTTCTGTGTCTGTGCACTAGCTTTCAAAATTCTACCAGATAATGAGTATTTTGCAGAAGCAAATGTCACAGCTCTTTCTTTCATGCAAATGAAGACAGGAAAGTTGGTGGAATGATAACTAATGGAATAAAAAATGTTGAAAACCTGTAATTACCTGTGATAAACAATATGTTATTCTTTCTTTTCTCTGTCCTGAGTCTGCCACTGTATTTTTTCCTGCCCAATGCAGTATTTCAGGCCAGTATTGCCTTGCAATTATGTGTCTCAAGCTACAGTTCTTGCTGATACTGAGAATGAAAGCACGTTTTGGTTGTTATGTTTTTCCTTCCCTTCGTCATGGACTCCAAGTGCCTATATGCTAATATAAGCCCCAATGACAGGAAGTCTAAACGGAAATGTTATTACAAAGCTGTGGATATATAGTTAATGAAATATGTATGATTACGATATTGCAGGACGTGTGTAATATTGATGGGAACTCAGCTGATCTCAATATTTAATAAAGGTTTAATTTAAAATATGGATATTTGAGGGAATAGGTTGTTTTATCCTTTTGCAAATGCAGCACATGTTAATTTCTTGCTGAAAATTTGTCTGGTGAATTCAGTTTCCTTCTGTAATCTGCTGTTTTGAATTTCCCCTTTTTTTTTTGGAAGCATACTTCTTTATGTTGGTCTGGACTCTGGTATTCCAGAATGCCCGAGGGTGAGAGAAAGAATGACAATATGCTTTGCGGATTCTGAAGCAGCTGCATGGCCCATTCATGATTCCCTATAGTCTATTTTGATTGACATTTGAACCCACTCTCTGGAAATTTGGCCCAATGACTCAGCTTTAGACACTGATCTCAAAAAACCTGAGTCTTTAGGCATTGGTTAAAATGGTGGATACTTGGAATTGAATTTAGGAGGATTGAAATTGCTGGTGTAGTTACTGAAGACTGTGCTCAGAGATTGGTTGAGCTGTGGACTTTTTTGAATGCCAAGAAAATGACAGGCTATACAGATCATTAATACAGAGCAGTGAAGGGTCATAGATAGACAACTGGAAGCTATGATCCAGCAAAATCTTGTCTCCTTGGATTTATAGATTGTTGTCACCTTTGATTTCAATTATTTGACCATCTGGGAGTTTACACAATTTAAAACAAAATGATAATATATTTTGTATCCTTTTTGCCGAATATTTTCACATGTATGCTCATTTTTCCCTCATAAATCCCTTGTGAAGAGACATCTGTGTACCCATTTTAGAGTGAGAAACTAAGTCACAGAAAGGTTAAGCAAATTGCCCAAGGTTGAACATGGAGCTAGGAAATGGCTGAGGTGGGATTCCAAGTTAGGTTTGTCTGTACAGAAAGATAAAATGAAAAATGGTTAGATCATCAGATGTGTGATATACAATGATATAAAGCAGGGGAAATAGAAGAAACAGTTTTGATGAATGGCTTAAGATTTGTCTTCAAGATTTATTTACCCTTTGTGGCCAATTTCCTTGTGAGACTGAGCCTTGGGCTGGAGTAGACAATGAGGATGATTTGGCAAAAGCCATCTCTCTGCTGGAGGACCAACTTACAATCAATGTTCTAGTAACAGCTGGTTATGGGAGTCATATCCAGACATGGGATAGAGAAGTTCTGTCTTATAAGCCTGATTAAGTACCTTAAACTGGTTCTGGGAGAATTATGCTGCTCACCCATTTGCTAGAAGTAAAAGAGCGTGGATTTTCAATCAAACAGCACACTTACTTGACCATGAAGAGAACTGTCTGGATGGACGAGTTCATGAACAAGTACATTTTTGTTTAGCCTATTTTCTGTGTTGTATGGTGCTTGCCAGGATGGGCAGGCTGTGATGGAGTACCACTCTGGAGGACTCTGGGAAGCCAGGAGTTGATGCAAGCAGTAGGTGCACATAGAAAGCAATAAAGTTAAGAAGTTCATCTCTGACGTCAGATGTCCTGGATTGGAACACTGGCTCTGCCACTCACTATGTAAACTTTCTGAGCCTTATTTTGCTCAACTGCAAAATAGGAATAATAAGTACTTACCTAGTAGGGATTTGGGGGGACTGGATGCATTACTGTTGTTGTTTTTCAGTTGCTAAGTCATGTCCAACTCTTTGCAGACCTCATAGACTAGATGTGTTATTACATGTAAATATTTAGAATGGTATCTGGCTTATAGTAAGACCATATAGTAATGGTAAGACCATATAGTAATGGTCTTACTATAGAATGGTATCTGGCTTATATTAAGTGTTGGCCATTATTCCAGTTCAAGATCTGGCTTAAACTGGAAATATGGTTCTATAGAAAAGTGACTTTAGGAGATTCCCTGGTGGTGCAATGGTTAGAACTCCACACTTATGGGGCACAGGTTTGGTTCCTATTTGGGTAACTAAGGTCCCATATGCCACATGGCATGGCCAAATATTTATAAACAAATAAGAAGAAAGGTGATTTTAATTATATAAAAAGCACTTTGGGAAAAAAGCATTTTGGGAAATGTTTGCCTATCACCAAGAATTCAGCCAACGAGATGACTGACATTACCTGTAATATCCAGTGGAATGCCTATATTTATTCTACTTTTTAATGTTTATTTCTTTGGGTTTATATGTGGTTCTAGGAATCTTATTTTAATGCCTTATTTCTGTCCTGGAACTGATGAAGAACATATTCCCTGATTATGTCCCAGTGGAAATAGGTTTTTAAAAAAAGTGCAGTAACATGCTTTGAGGAGGAAATTGATTAACCAAAGACTTCAATTGACTTGTCCATGTGAGTTTGTCATTTTAATTATTAGCTTTTTAATACTAGCAAATCAGTTAATGGCACCAAGGAAACAACTGCTGTTGTCACAGAGTAAATAATGGTATAGTCATTCTACTGTGAAGGTTATTTTTGTATCACATTTCACTGTGCTAGCCTGTCTGATTTATGGCTGTAACCATCTGACCCTGGCTCTGGCCCCTATCTGCTTACACAGTAATTTTAAGCCCGTCACTCTCCCAAAGACCCTGCCAAAGTATTTATGGGAGTCCCTGGGGGTTATCTTATATGAGCTCTGAATTAGCCAGACCACCACCACTGCTGCTGATACTGTGCCCTGGACCCTCAGTGATGTGGCTGCTGCCTGGCCAGCCTGTTACAGCCTGCTGATTGGCCTGGCTATCAACACTTCTAAGGCTCACAGAGCAATAAGATCTTGGCAATCAACTGCAAAGTCAGAAAGGGCAGAGCTTTCTCTTTCTCGCATTATGCTCCCTTAGGGGAATCTCATGGCATGGTTATTTGGGTCCTGAGGTGTTACAAAATTTAGTCAGCTTATTTGGCTTTTACTCACACTCCTTATATCTCAGGGTACACATTTGCCCAGTCAGAGTAGTTGGGATGAAGTGGATTTAGGCAACAACAACGATCCTGTAATTGGAAACTCTGCCTGCCCCTCATTCTCAGCCCCCCTTGCTAAATCCGATTCACTATACCTGACATGCTCCTTGGTGGCTTAGTTCTTAGGGGCCTTACAATATGTTCAGAAACATCTTTTGCTGGGGTCTCCACCTGTTAGAAATCTAAGAAAAGATATGGCTGGTATCCTTTATATGGAAGATTTTGTACCAGTGCAAATCAATTGATGTAACTGGCTTGTGAGTGGGATGATAAAGAAAGCATCACTTAATTCCACCTGCCAGATGTAATTGAATTTTAGATATGGCCCAATTGGGACCATGGTTTTGTGTTTACATCTTTAATCTGCATTAAAGATATGAAATGACACAGTCTGGAATGGTGTATATAATGATGGTGTGTGTGTGTGTGTGTGTGTGTGTGCATGTATGTGTATGCCACATATTATTTTTTTCACATATGCCCCCCAACTCCTGAATCCCCTTGCCATCTTCCTCCCCATACCACATATTCTTTATCCATTCATCTATCAACAGACATGTGGGCTGCTTTCATATCTTGGCTATTATAAATAATGCTGCAATGAATATAGGACTGCATATATCTTTTCTAATTAGTATTTTCATTTTCTTTGAATAAATACCCAGGAGTAAAATTGCTGGGTTTTATGGTAGTTCTATTTTTAATTTTTGATGAACCTCCATACTGTCATTCAAAGTGCCTGCACCAATTTACATTCCTATCAACAGTGCATGAGTGTTCTCTTTTCTTCACAATTTTGCCAATACTTGTTATTTCTTATCTTTTTTTTTTTTTTACAATAGTCATCAGACAGATGTGAGGGGATATCTCATTGTGGTTTTGATTTACATTTTCCTGATGGTTAGTGATGGTGAGCATCTTTTCATGTGTCTGTTGGCCATCTGTATGTCTTCTTTGGAGAAATGTCTACTAAATTTCTCTGCCCACTTTTTCTTTTTTCTTTTATTTATTTTTTATTGAAGGATAATTACTTTACAGAATTTTCCTGTTTTCTGTCAAACCTCAACATGAATCAGCCATAGGTACACATATATCCCTCCCTTTTGAACCTCCCTCCCATCTCCCTCCCCACCCCTCCAGGTTGATACAGAGCTCCTGTTTGAGTTTACTGAGCCATACAGCAAATTTTGAGAAATGTCTACTAAGTTTCTCTGCCCACTTTTGAATCAAATTGTTTGCTTTTAAATATTAAGTTGTGTGATTTCTTTATATAATTTGGATATTAACACATCACATTATCAGATATATCATTTGCAAATATTTCTCCTGTTCAGTAGTTTGCCTTGATGGTTTTTTCTTGTTTGATTTTTCCTGTACAAAAGATTTGTAGTTTGATGTAGTTAAATTTGTTTATTTTTGCTTTTGTTGTCCTTACCTGAGGAGACAAATTTGAAAAAATATTGGTAAGGCCAGCGTCAAAGAGCTTACTGCCTGTTTTCTTCTAGGAATTTTATAGTTTCAGGTCTTACATTTAGGTCTTTAATCCATTTTGAGTTTATTTTTGTATATGATGTAAGAAAATAGTCTAGTTTTATTTTCTTGCATTTAGCTGTCCAGTTTTGCCAACATCATTTACCTAAAAAGAGGCTATCTTTCCCCCATTGTATATTTTCCTCCTTTATCAAAAATTAGTTAACCATATAAATGTGGGTTTTTCTGGGCTTCCTATTCTTTTCCATTGATCTATATATCCATGTTTGTGCCAGTATCATACTGTTTTGTCTACCATAGCTTTGCTGTATAGTTTGAAATTGGGGCATGTGGTACTTCCAATTTTGTTCTTTCTCATGATTCATTTGGCTAATCAGAGTCTTCTTTGGTTCCATACAAATTTCAGAATTATTTGTTCTAGTTCTGAGAAAAATGTCATTGGTATTTTGGTAGGGATAGCACTGTAGCTATAGACTGCTTTGGATTGTCCACTGAGTCGGTGATGCCATCCAACCATCTCATCCTCTGTTGTCTGCTTCTTCTCCTGCCCTCAATCTTTCCCAGCATCAGGATCTTTTCCAATGCGTTGACTCATAAGGTGGTCAGTGTATTGGGGCTTCAGCTTCAGCATCAGTCCTTCTAATGAATATTCAGGGTTGACTTCCTTTAGGATTGACTGGTTTGATCTTCTTGCTGTCCAAGGGATTCTCAAGAGCTTTCTGCAACACCACGGTTCAAAAGCATCAATTTTTCGGTGTTCAGCCTTCTTTATGGTCCAAATCTCATATCCATACATGACTACTGGAAAAACCATAGCTTTGACTATATGAAGCTTTGTCAGAAAAGTGATGTCTCTCCTTTTTAATACATTGTCTAGGTTTGTCATAGCTTTTCTTCCAAGGAACAAGTGTCTTTTAATTTCATGGCTGCAGTCACCATCCACAGTGATTTTGGAGCCCAAGAAAATAAAGTCTGTCACTGTTTACATTTTTTTTCCCATCTGTTTGCCATGAGGTGATGCGACCAGATACCATGGTCTTAGTTTTTTGAATGTTGAGTTTTAAGCCAGCTTTTCCACTCTCCGCTTTCTCCTTCATCAAGAGACTCTTTAGTTCCTCTTCATTTTCTACCATTAGGGTGATGTCACCTGCTTATCTGAGTTTATTGTTATTTCTCCAGCTTGGGCTTCAACCATCCCAGCATTTCACATGATGTACTCTGCATATAAGTTAAGTAAGCAGGGTGACAATAAACAGCCTTGATGTACTCATTTCCCAATTTTGATTCAGTCCATTGTTCCATGTTCAGTTCTAAATGTTGCTTTTTGACCTTCATACAGGCTTCTCAGTTATTAACTCTGCTTTAAATGTTTGGTAGAATATGCCTGTGAAGTCATTCAGTCCTGAATTTTTGTTTATTAGGCATGTTTTGATTACTGACTAAATTTACTACTAATAATCTCTCTGTTCAGATTTTCTATTTCTTCATGATTCAGTCTTGGAAGGTCATATGTTTATAGGAATCTATGTATTCAATATTTTTTCTAGGTTTCCAATTTGTTGGCATATTGTTTTTTGTAGTAATCTCATAATATTTTGAGTGCCTGTTGTGTTGGTTTTTAACTTATTCTCTTTCATTTCTGATTTTATTTATTTGGGCCCTCTCTCTTTTCTTGATGAGTCTGGCTAAAGGTTTGTCAATTTTGTTTATCTTTTTAAAGAATCAGCTCCTAGTTTCATTGATCTTTTCTATTTTTTGTTTAGTTTTTAAAATTAATTTTTATTGGAGTATAGTTGCTTTACAATGTTGTATAAGTTTCTGTTGTACAACAAAGTGAATCAGTTATGCATATACATATAGTCACTCTTTTATAGATTCTATTTCCATATAGGCCCTTGCAGAATATTGAGTAGAGTTCCATGAGCTTTACAGTAGGTTCTTATTAGTTATCTATTTTATATATAGTAGTGTGTATATGTCAATCCCAATCTCCCAATTTATCCTTCCTCCCCTTTTACCCTTGGTAGCCATAGTTTTTTTTTTTTTCTCATCTGTGATTCTATTTCTGTTTTGTAAATAGGTTCATTTTGTACCATATTTTCAGATTCCACACATAAGTGATATCATATGATATTTTTATTTCTCTGTCTGACTTTATTTCACTCAGTATGACAATCTCCAGGTCCCTCCATGTTTCAGCAAATTGCATTGTTTTACTTTTTATTCTTTTTTATGGCTAAGTAAAAACAGTGACAGACTTTATGAAATTAAAAGACACTTGCTCCCTGGAAGAAAAGCTATGACAAACCTAGACAGTGTATTAAAAAGCAGAGACATTACTTTGCCAACAAAGCTCCATATAGTCAAAACTATGATTTTTCCAGTAGTCATGTATGGATGTAAGAGTTGGATCATAATGAAGGCTGAGCATCAAAGAATTGATGCTTTTGAACTGTGGTGTTGGAGACTCCTTGCTGTCCAAGGAGATCAAACCAGTCATCCCTAAAGGAAATCAACCCTGAATATCCATTGGAAAGACTGATGCTGAAGCTGAAGCTCCAATACTTTGGCCACCTGATGAGAAGAGCTGACTCATTAGAAAAGCCTTGATGATGGGAAAGATGGAAGGCAGGAGGAGAAGGGGATGACAGAGAATGAGATGGTAGGATGGCATCACTGATTCAATGGGCATGAATTTGAGCAAGTTCCGGGAGATGGTGAAGGACAGGGAAGCCTGGCATGCTTCAGTCCATAGGGTTGTAAAGAGTCAGACATGACTGAGTGACTGAACAACAGCAAATGTCTTTATATTTAATGTGAGCTTCTTGTAGACAACATGTAGTTTGGTCTTATTGTTTTATCTACTCTGTCAATCTCTTTATTGTAATTGATATATCAAGATCAATGATATTTGAAGTGCTATTACAATGTAAATTGATATCTATCATGTTTGCTGCTGTTTTCGATTCATTGTATCTGCTCTTTGTTTCTTTTTGTCTTCTATTTTTCTCTGCCTTCTTTGGTTTTCATTGAGCATTTTGTATGATTCCATTTTCTCTCCTCTCTTAGTGTATCAGTTATCCTTCTTCAAAAAAATTTACTAGTGTTTCCAGTATACATTTACAAATAGTCTAGGCCCACTTTCAAATAACACTACGCATTTTCATAGGTAGTACAGGTATCTCTTAACAGTATAACAGAGTGTTCCCAATTCCTTCCCCCTGTCCCTTATAACATCGTTGTCACTTATTTCACTTATTCATATGCTACAATCTCCCAGTATATTATTCTCATTATTACTTTGAATAATTAGATCTAATTATCTATTAGCTCAATTAAGAATAATAAAAAGGATACATTTTGTTTTACTTTCATTTATTCCCTCTCTGGTGATTCTTTTTTTATGAAGACCTGAGTTTCTGACCAATATCACTTTCCTTCTCTCTGAAAACCTTCTTTAACATTTCCTTCAAGGATAGTCTACTGGCAGCAGATTCCCTCTGAGGGTCTTTCAAAGGGTGAATTTGCTAAATATAAGATTCTAGGTGGATTTTTTTCTTTCAACATTTTGAATATTTCAATCTTCTCTTTTCTTGCCTGCATGGTTTCTGAAAAGTCCAATGTAATTCCAATCCTTGTTCCTCTGTAGGTAAAGTGTGTTTTCCCCTTTATTTTTTTGCAAGATTTCCCCCTTGTCTTTGGTTTTCTTCAGTTTGAATGTGGTATGCTGAGTTGTAGATTTTTTGGGTATTTTTCCTACTTATTATTTTCTGAGTTTACTGGATCTGTGGTTTGGGGTCTGTCATTAATGTCGGAAAAGTATCATCCATTATAACTTCAATATTTCTTCTCCTCCTTTCTATTATACTTATCCAGATATTAACAATTTTTTGTTCTTCCTTTATTCCCAAGATTCCAAATTTCCTCTCAGTATTATTTTCCTTTTATCTGAGGAAATTCCTTTAGAAATTAAGAGTAGGTCAGCTGTTCATGAATTTAGTTTCCTTTGATAATGTTTTTATTTTACCTGTACTTCTGAGGGATATTTTCATTAGATATAGAATTCTTGGAAGACAATTCTTTTTTCCCCCCAGAACTTTATAGATGCTGTGCCACCTTGTTCTCTCCTCCATGGTTTTTAAAGAGAAATATACATTCCTTTGCAACATTGTCCCCTATAGGTTATACATCATTTCTGATTGTGTTCTGGATTTTTTTTTGTCTTTATTTTTCAGAAATCTAGCTATAAATGTGTATTGGAATGCATTTCATTAGGTTTATCCAATTTGAGGATTCCTCAGCTTCTTAAATTTGTATTTTTTTCTTTTGTTAAGCTTGAGAAGTTTTCAGCCATTATTTCTTCAAATATTTTTTCAACATTTCACTATTTTTCTTCTTCCAAACTCTGAGGACACTATTGTTAAAACATTTTTAATGTCCCACAGGTCTCTGAGACTCTGTTCACTTTTTAAAAACTTTTTATTTTTGGTCTCTACATTTTAGAATGCATATTTTCTGTTGATTTCTCTTCAACTTCACAGAATCTTTCCTCTGTCCTCTCTATTTTGCTAATGAACTTGTCTAATGAATTTTAAATTTATTTTCATATTTTTCTATTTTAATATTTCTACTTGGTTCTTTTATAAATCTTTCATTTCTTTACAAATACCTTTATATTTTACTGTTTGCTTCAAGAATTTAAAATTGTTCATTTAAGCATTTTAAAAATGGCCACTTCAAAGTCTATCAGATAATTCCAACATCTGTGTGAGCTCATGACTGACCTCTTGATTGTCTTTTCCTAGATGAATGGAAATTTTTGTTGTCCTCCATATGCCTAGTAATTTTGGATTTTATCATGGACATTTTGCATATTACACTATGAGATTCTGGATCTTTCTTATTGAGCATGTTGAAATTTTTGTTTTCAATCAGGTAATCCATCTGGCTCAGTTCAGACCACAAGTTCCGTTGTTAGTTTTCTAAACATTTGAACCTGAAATGGCAAAGCACTCCAGTATTCTTGCCTGGAAAATCCTATGGACGTCCATGGGGTAGCAAAGTGTCGGACACGACTTCACTTTCACTTTCACTTTCACATGTGAGCCACCCAGTGGCCAGACTGGGACCTGGGTAGTGGTCCATCTTTTAGTTCTGTTCTGGAAATCATTGGTAGGCTGATGCAGACCAGATCAACATGTGCACAGTTGGGGAGTTCATAAGCAACTTTACAGGGTTACATTCATGAGCTCCTCCCTCTTCAAATTCCCCAATATTTCCTGGTTCCCTGGGGCTCTCCTTTTTGGTCTTTTAGCTACCTACTTTCATAATTATACTGTCAGGGCCAAGCAGCAAGAGAACAGAGAGAGTATACAAAAGTAATGGGTTTAGCTCTGCTCTCTTGGAGCTACATCTCAGCCTAATGGAGAGAAAAGTCGCCTCCTTCGGAATCTTGGCTCTTGCAAGTTGCTGAGCGCAGTGCTGCTGCCACTGCCATTGCTATAGCTGCGTGATCACCTGGAGGCTGATACGCTGAAAATGAGAAAAAAGGAAAAGAAACTAGGGTTTTCCTCCACTTTATGAACATTACTAGTTTCCTTTCCTGTACCTCTAGCCAGGATTAGAGAGCTTCATTTAGGACTTTCTCTGTCTGCACAGTAGTGCTTACTTGTGGGTTTCTGTCTGCCTTCATTTCTGGCCAGGGGATATAGGAGGGGCTAAAATGGGAAACTCACTGCTGGGTTGGTGATGGCTCAAATTCTGGTGTTCTTCCTTGCAATCCCTGCTGCTATTTACCTTTCAAATAGATGCTCCTGCAGTCTGCTCAGGTTTTGTGGTTAATTTCAGTGAGAAAAAATGTCTTACTCCAACTTACCTGGGGTCAAACCTCAATTCCGTTTTTTAGAGTAGTTTTGGTTTCTTCTAGCAAATGATTCCTTTCTCTTTGAAATCAAAGCAAAGTTTAAAAAAAAAGCTAAAAATTAACTGAAACTCTTGAAAATGTTTCTTCTTTTATTACAGCAATTTTAAGATTTTATTGGGGTGCTGCCTTAAGTACACCAAATATTCTACCTGTTTTGACTACTTTCTCTCGCCCTATTCTCCAGCTGACACATAAGAGATGGTGATTGAATGCAAAAGGCCAGTACACTAAATGGAGAGGTGGATTTTAATTTAAGTATGCCTAATGTCATGGCCTAAGTTTTTTGCCACCATGCACTGCTGTCTTCTTAAGTTAGTGCTGCCCCACACCTGCAAATTTTACACACTGTGGTACATTAACTGTTAATTTGCTTGATTTTCCTTTCCAGTCTCTGTAAGAGGAGTATATTTCCTTACCCCACTAATGATGAGCATGGCCATGTGATTTTCATTGGCCTAGTGATGCTTAGCGAAGGAGAAAAGGAAAGATATACCTAAATGAATGCAGAGTTCCAAAGAGTAGCAAGGAGAGATAGGAAAGCCTTCCTCAGTGATCAGCACAAAGAGAGGAAAACAATAGAATGGAAAAGACTAGAGATCTCTTCAAGAAAATTAGAGATACCAAGGGAACATTTCATGCAAAGATGGGCTCAATAAAGAGCAGAAATGGTATGGACCTAACAGAAGCAGAAGATATTAAGAAGAGGTGGCAACAATACACAGAAGAAATAAACAAAAAAGATCTTCATGACCCAGATGATCATGATGGTATGATAAGTCACTTAGATCCAGACATCCTGGAATGTGAAGTCAAGTGGGCCTTAGGAAGCATCACTACGAACAAAGCTAGTGGAGGTGATGGAATTCCAGTTGAGCTATTTCAAATCCTGAAAGATGATGCTGTGAAAGTGCTGCACTCAATATGCCAGCAAATTTGGAAAACTCAGCAGTGGCCACAGGACTGGAAAAGGTCAGTTTTCATCCAAATCCCAAAGAAAGGCAATGCCAAAGAATGCTCAAACTACTGCACAATTGCACTCATCTTACATGCTAGTAAAGTAATGCTCAAAATTCTCCAAGTCAGGCTTCAATAGTACATGAACCATGAACTTACAGATGTTCAAACTGGATTTAGAAAAGGCAGAGGAACCAGAGATCAAATTGCCAACATCCACTGGAATATTGAAAAAGCAAGAGAGTTCCAGAAAAACATCTATTTCTGCTTTATTGACTATGTCAAAGCCTTTGACTTTGTGGATCACAACAAACTGTGGAAAATTCTGGAAGAGATGGAAATACCAGACCACCTGACCTACCTCTTGAGAAATCTGTATGCAGGTCAGGAAGCAACAGTTAGAACCGAACATGGAACAACAGACTGGTTCCAAATAGGAAAAGGAGTACATCAAGGCTGTATACTGTCACCTTGCTTATTTAACTTATATGCAGAGTACATCATGAAAAATGCTGGACTGGATGAAGCACAAGCTGGAATCAAGATTGCTGGGAGAAATATCAATAACCTCAGATATGCAGATGACACCACCCTTATGGCAGAAATTGAAGAAGAACTAAAGAGCCTCTTGATGAAAGTGAAAGAGGAGAGTGAAAAAGTTGGCTTAAAGCTCAACATTCAGAAAACTAAGATTATGGCATCCGATCCCATCACTTCATGGCAAATAGATGGCGAAACAGTGCAAACAGTGACTTTATTTATTTATTTATTTATTTTTTTGTTCTCCAAAATCACTGCAGATGGTGATTGCAGCCATGAAATTAAAAGACACTTACTTCTTAGAAGAAAAATTATGACCAACCTAGACAGCATATTAAAAAGCAGAGACATTATTTTGCCAACAAAGGTCCGTCTAGTCAAGGCTATGGTTTTTCCAGTAGTCATGTATGGATGTGAGAGTTGGACTATAAAGAAAGCTGAGCGCCAAAGAATTGATGCTTTTGAACTATGGTGTTGGAGAAGACTCTTGAGAGTCCCTTGGACTGCAAGGAGATCCAACCAGTCCATCCTAAAGGAGATCAGTCCTGGGTGTTCATTGGAAAGACTGATGTTGAAGCTAAACTCCAATACTTTGGCCACCTGATGCGAAGAACTGACCCATTTGAAAAGACCCTAATGTTGGGAAAAAATGAAGGCAGGAGGAGAAGGGGCCAACAGAGGATGAGATGGTTGGATGGCATCACCGACTTGATGGATGTGAGTTTGAGTAAACTCTGGGAGTTGGTGATGGACAGGGAGGCCTGGCATGCTGCGGTTCATGGGGTTGCAAAGAATCAGACATGACTGAGCGACTGAACTGAGCTGAACTGAGTGATGGTTAGAGTGTGATCCCCCTTGACTTTGGTCTTGGCCGTATGACTAAGCAGACATCACAAAGGCAGAGGCTTGGAATGTGCTATGTGCTTGGGCGTGTCCTCTCACCCTTCTGCTGTTACCATGAGAAGAGCAGGTCCCAGGGAACTTGCTGCTCCAGGGAAGGTGAGAGAAATATGGTGCATACCTGGACCCAACCTGCAGCTTTGTGCCGAGCCCACAGAAGCCTAACCTAGGTGATTGACGTGTGAGTATAAATAAAATGATTGATGTTTCAAGCTTTTTAGTTTACTGGTGGCTTGCTATGCAACATTACTGCAAGTGATAGACTGATTCTGACCATATAAATATTTGGTTGAGGACTCTATGTTTTCACATGGAATTTAAATGAACATATGGATTTGATTTAAATTCAAAAGCCTGGGGATTCCTTTTAAACTGCTACTCTCTTTACTGCTTATTCTATTTTCAGGCCTCTTCTCCTAGAAGGTAATTCTTACTAAGGAATGGGATCTTCTTCTTTTTTATTTCCAGTTCTGCTAGTTCTGCCAAATCCTGCTAGTTTTATTTGAGACTTCAGGACCTGATGGGGACTTGTATGAGATATCAGACTTCCTACTTCCCTCAACTAAATTTGTTATTCTTGGTCTCCCTTCCAAATGCAGCATCAGCGTCTATAGGTCTCTTGATATAGATTCTGCTGACAGGAAGCCGCAGGTCACACGGCTGTGTGCTGGTGCATTCCTCATGACTCTGTTTTCTCCCACGTGGTGAATTTTAGAATAGAATCTAGACAGACTTGGGCTTGGCTGCTATTTGCATGCTTTAATATTTGCAAGACTAAGGGCAAGCTACATACCGTCTTTAAACCTCAGTTTCCTCAAATGTGAGGTGGGATGATAATCTCTGGCTAGCTTCCCTCATAGCAGTGTAGTGAAACTCAGGAGCTTAGTAAAGTTTAAAGGAATCTTATGATTCTTGTTATTTCCCCTGAGTATGTTCAGCAAGCTAGTAGCTAGTAGCACTCACCACCCTATGGAGATGGAGTCGTCAGGGAACTGTGGCAAGGAAACTCCATTTCACTCTCTCTGGCTTTTGACACAGCCTAGACACAGCAATCTCTCACTCTTTCCTTTGCACCCTTCCACCACCTAGGTCGGAGGAGACTAACCATACACGCCATCTGCTTAGGGCTCAGAGGATCCTATTTTCTTGACAGAAATGCAGGTGTCAAAGCAAGTCAGCTTTTAGGAGCTGAAGCAATGACAGGCTGCCCTTGGCTTGACATTGCTTTTGACTTCTTAGAGTTTTCCACACTAGTTGCTTAAAGGCAGAGCAAGTGGCTTAGAGACTAAAAAAATTACATGTAGACCAGCTGCTTTCTACTGGATTCATGGGCCCCATTGTTGTTTTGCAAAGTAAGGCAACTCTTCTCCCTCATTCTTGGTGGTATTTTAGAACCACAAAACCTGAAGAGTCTGGGAAAAAAGTATGATTATTATGATATTTAGCCTTTGGTTCCTAAGCTTAGTTGATAGGAATTTACAGTGGAAGAGAACTCTTGTTATTATTTGCCATGTGCAGGGTGCTTTACATTCTTCACATCATTTATTCTGATTTAGTTCTGACATCAGCCCTTTCATCCTCCTTTTTAAAACATATTTTGCTTTTCCCATATAATATTTTTTTGGCCATGTGGCATGCGGGATCTTAGTTCCCAGACCAAGGATGGACCTGTGCCCCCAGGAGTAAAGGCTTGGAGTGTTAACCACTGGACCTCCAGGGTAGTCCCCTCATGCCCATTTTACAGATCAAAAACCTAGGCTTAGAGTAAGTAAATTATACGGCCAGAAATTATCACCCCACCTCACATTTGAGGAAACTGAGGTTTAAAGACGGTATGTAGCTTACCCCTAGTCTTGCAAATATTCAAGGATGGAAATAGTAGCCAAGCCCAAGTCTGTCTAGATTCTGTTCTAAAGTTCACCATGTGGGAGAAAACAGAGTCATGAGGAATGCACCAGCACACAGCCGTGTGACCTGCGGCTTCCTCTCAGAGTCAGAGCAGAGTCAGACTTTACACACGTATCTGAATCCAAAGCTTGTGTTTCCCATGACATTGTGTAGCCACTGCTTACCTTTTGCTTGTTTGGGGTCCTTCTGGGAGTATGGTCATATGTGCTCTACCATCATTTTGCTAAACAGTGGTTAGAGCCCAGATATGGAATCAGACAGCTCTAGCTTTGAATTCTGGCTCTATCATTTATCAACTATGTGATCTTGGAAAAAATTATTTAACCTCTCTGAGCCTCAGTTTCTTTGTGAGACCAATACTGTGTTTCTCTCATGGGGTTTGGGGAAGATTAAATAAGATGATACAAGTGAAGGGCCTTGTGCAGTGCCTGGCAAATATTATGCAATACACACACACACACACACACACACACACACATATATGTTGAGCTTGTGGTTGGTCTTTACTAGAGTTAGGAAATACATACATATGTTTTTATGATCAAATACATTATGAATTAATATTGGTACTCCCAATTCAAATTTAGGACTATAAAGTTTTTACTTTAGCTTATCTATTTTACATTGATTTCTTCTTTTCTTGATATTTTAAAAAAATTAAATTTTTAATTGGAGGATAATTGCTTTACAGTATTGTGTTAGTTTCTGCCATACGGCAACATGAATCAGCCATAAGTACATATATCCCCTCCCTCTTTAACTTCCCTCCCACCTCCCAGCCCATCCTACCCCTCTAGGTTGTCACAGAGCACCAGGTGTGAGTTCCCTGCATCCTACAGCAAATTCCCACTGGTTATCTATTTGACATATGGTAGTGTATATGTTTCCATGTTACTCTTTCAATTCCTCCCTCCCTCTCCTTCCCCTACTGTATCCACAAGTCTGTTCTCTGTGTCAGTGTCTCCATTGTTGCCCTGTAAATAGGGTATCAGTACCATCTTTCTAGATTTCATATATATGCTTCGTTGTTGTTGTTTAGTCACTAAGTCAAGTCCGACTCTGCAATCCCGTGGACTGTAGCTCACCAGGCTCCTCTATCCATGGGATTTTCAAGGCAAGAATACTGGAGTGGGTTACCATTTCCTCCTCCAGGGGATCTTCTTGGCCCAGAAATAGAAAGAATCCAGGTCTCCTGTTCCAAAGGCAGATTCTTTACCATCTGAGCCACCAGGAAAGCCCAATATATGAGTTAAAAATGCTATTTGTTTTTCTCTCTGACTTACTTCTCTCAGTATAATAAGCTCTAGGTTCATCCACCTCATTAGAACTGACTCAGATGTGTTCCTTTTTATGGCCAAGTAATATTCCATTGTATATATGTACCACTACTTCTTTATCCATTCACCTGTTGATGGACATCTAGGTTGCTTCCATGTCCTGGCTATTGTAAATAGTGCTGCACTGAACATTGGAGTACTTAGGTCTTTTTCAATTATGGTTTCCTCAGGGTAAATGCCCAGTATTGGGATTGTTGGGTCATATGATAGTTTTAATCCTAGTTTTTTAGGGAATATACATACTGTTCTCCATAGTGGCTATATCAATTTACATTCCCACCAACAGTGCTAGAGGACTCCCTTTTCTCCATTCCCTTTTCTGCCTAGAATTTATTGTTTATAGATTTTTTTAATGATGGCCATTCTGACTGGTGTGAGGTGATACCTCATTGTAGTTTTGATTTGCATTTCTCTAATAATGAGTGATGTTGAGTATCTCTAATAATGAGTGATGAATTGTGGTGTTGGAGGAGACTCTTGAGAGTCCCTTGGACTGCAAGGAGTTCAAACCAGTCAATCTTAAAGGAAATCAGTTCTGAATATTCGTTGGAAGGACTGATGCTGAAGCTGAAGCTCCAAAACTTTGGCCACCTGATACAAAGAACTGACTCATTGGAAAAGACCCTGATGTTGGGAAAAATTGAAGGCAGGAGGAGAAGGGAATGAAAGAGGATGAGATGGTTGGAAGGCATCACCGACTTGATGGACATGAGTTTGAGCAGGCTCCGGGAGTAGGTGATGGACAGAGAGGCCTCATGTGCTGCAGTCCATAGTGTCAGAAGGAGTCGGACATGACTGAGCGATTGAACTGAACTGAACTGAGCATCTTTTCATGTATTTATTAGCCATCTGTATGTCTTCTTTCAAGAAGTGTCTGTTTAGGTCTTCTGCCCACTTTTTGATTGGGTTGTTTGTTTTTCTGGTATTGACCTGCATGAGTTGCTTGTATATTTTGGAGATTAATCATTTGTCAGTTGTTTCACTATTATTTTCTCCCATTCTGAGGGTTGTCTTTCAGTATATATTGACTGAAAAAGTAATCTGTTTATCAAAGTAGAAGTATCATTGGAGGCCAAATCTCTTGTTTGCTCTTACAAGACATCATCGGAGTTTTGAGAATTTAGTTATAAGATATTAGAGCTAGAGGGGATCTTGGGATTGGTTAGTCCAAGCACCTCATCTTGAATATGGTGACACTGAGGATCAGAGAAGGGGAGTGACATGAATATGTATTATTTCCCACTGCTCCCAGTTGCACCTCCTTATAAAGCAATGACCTTGGTCAAAGTTACGTTTCTTGGTCTTGCTTTGTCTGTTTGAAAAGGATAAACAAAGTAAGGATCCCTCTCCTTCTATTTACCAAGGCTGAGATTTAAAAGGAAAAAAAGTGCGATTTTAGGTATTTACAATTAGGAAAGCATATATTTCCTCCAGTATCCCCCCTTTTCCATACTCCATGTACCATCATATTTCCCAGACCAGGCTTGCAATTCAAGGGTTGTCCTCCAGCCCTGCATGTCTCTTCACCCTCTTCATCATCCTTACTGTCAAAATTTCCTTGTCCTTTGTCCCATTGCCTTTGGGACCTTTTGTCTTTTAAACTTGCCTGATAAAGTGAACTATAGGTTAACATGTTAATGACCTAATAATGTATTACTTTCTCCACATATTATTAGCAGGATGAGTCCCTCAAAGAAATGATGGATAGTGGAATTTTATACATGAAGGAGTTAGGTTATAGAAGAGAACGATTTGAGTAGGTGGCCTTTCTTCTTATACCATCTGGGTGGCCACTTGGAAAATATCTATGCTTTGGAGCCTCCTTAATGGAATGTGGGGAATCTCCTTCGGGTGAGAATGAGGTGTGACTTTCCCTTGTTTGACTTTTGTGTTAGTGGGTGGGCAAAAGTAGAAGCTGCCTCAGCTTTTCGTGATGGAGCCTGGACTGCTTGTGTTCTAGGCTTGGAGGTTGGTAGTTGAGACCTTTTATAGAGTTTTTAATGGGATGAGGATTGAGATGTGTTTGAATCTGGATAAACCCAACAAGAAGAATCCTGTTATTAATCCAATCAAGGCTAGGGAATTTCCTGTCATTCTTTTGAAGGCAGTAGGTTTCCACAGGTCACAAGAGAGCTGGTGTTCATCTTCATCATCTTCTCCATGCTTATCAGGAGAGACCTTAGTGTACCGTCCTGGTTGAACCTAAAGGCTGGGCCAGCCCTGGTAATTGGTATGGGGACTGATTCTTCCCTATTAGTATGCCCAGTGAGGCACTGAAAAAGGGACTCTTATAGCGTTGCTGTTAGTGCTCCGTCTCTTCCTATTATTAGTCTCACGATACGAGAGGAAGGGTTTGTGGGTATTTTCTAGTCCACCACTGCTGGGGCTAACTTGCCAAAGGTTGCAGAGTGAGCTCATGGCTTAGTGAGGGCTATAGCTCAGGGCTCCTGCTGCTCTGCTCTGCCCTTTCTTGTGTAGTACAATGTCTTTATTGTGCACGTTAAGATAGCACAGGTTTTATGTAGGTATACATGCAAATGTCTTCCCAGGTGGCACAGTGCTAAAGAATCTGCCTGCCAATGCAAGAGGCACAAGAGATGCCAGTTCGATCCCTGGCTTGGTAAGATTCCCTGGAGGAGGAAATGGCAACCCACTTGAGTATTCTTGTGTCTAGGCAATCCCATGGACAGAGGATCCTGGCCGGCTACAGTCCATGGGATCGCAAAGAGTCGGACACAATTGATCAACTGAACACATGCAAACATACATGTACATGACACGCATGACACACATGACATGTGTGTATGTACGTGTGTGTATAGTGCTAGGAACAGTGGCTGGCAAATATCCTCATACATTTTAGCTACGATCACTGATAATAATTTACATACACAGAGCTCACATGAAAGCCTTGAGACTAAGTAGCCCACTCTTCTTAGTTCATTGGTCAAAGCTTATGAAATTCTCTCAAATCCCTTAAGTGCTCAGAGCAGCCTCACAGAGCCAGCATTATTATTGCTATTATTGTTGCTGTTGTTATCCCAACACACAGATGAAGTAATAGGCTTAGAAAAGTTGAATGGCTGGACCAAGACCCACAGCAAGTCAGTGGCAAAGCTGAGCTGACTGAGGCCAGTACTCAGGCTCCTACACCAGACCCTCCTTCCCAAGAGCTGCAGAAGAGATAGTGCAGTAGGAACATGTCCTAAACACAGAGCAGGTTGGCACCTGACCTGCAAGACAAGTTTCAGGGAAGAAAGGAGGCTGTTGTGTGTAAGCAGAAGATGCCTGGAAGAAGATGCAGAGTGTGGGGGCCCCTTAGAGTATTTTTGCTTAGCAACCACTTCTGTGGCTAGCCATGCTCAGGAGAGTACTTCTCATCTCAGCTCCCTCTCTATGTGTGCTTCAGAAATACCATCTTACTGGAATAAATCTGATCAAAAAATGAATTCAAATCAAACTGAGAGTCCCAGCTCTGCTGTGAGAACATAATATTGCAATGCATCCCAGAAAAAGAAGGTGGACATAAGGAAAGAGAGAACATGAGAGAGGGTGGGAGAGAGATATGAAAGCATTTCACAGGCAAGATCTAAACACATAAAATATAGAGGTGAAAAGCAAGCAACTGTGTGAGAACAAAAGAATGTTCTGCCCTTCCTTATTCTGCTTGCTGCCCAGACTCTTCAACTGCAGCTTCTGCTAAATAATAATGTGGCCTCTCTCTTTGCTCCCAGCTCAAAGAGAATGCTAAAACAGCACAACACTCAAAGTTACACTACAGCCACATATAAAAGTTGATGACATGGAAATAACACCATTCGCCAACACACACACTTTAGCAACCTCTACTGGAGAAACACAATAACAAATATAATGAACAAAGAAGGAAAAGACTGTTGAGCTAAGATGGGGAAAGGAGCCTTTCTTTGGTTCCTGCTGGGCTGTTTGGATGACTGCTAATGTTTGTAGTGCTCAGTTTTGTAGAAGAAATTTGGAGTGGAAGGAGAGGCTAGTTACTCTAGTGTCTCAATTCTCAAAAGACTACAACCATCTTAGAAATGAAAGTCACACATCAGATACAATCACAGACTTTAGTTTCTAGGTTCTTCTGCAGACCATAAAAGTTGAGGAAGTTGAACTCTGAATTCTACCCATTTTCAGGAAGTCATGAGGTGACCAAAAGAAATTCTAGTTTTTAGAAAGGACACAATGATGGATTGGTTGTATGAAATGCAGACTGGCAAACTTGATGTCAGTTTTGTTGAAGTAATATACCCAGAAGGTATGGATACAGATCTGGACAGTGTTAATATGATGATTCCTAGTTACAAAGTACAGGATTCTGTCCTCAACCTTGTCCTGTTAAGCATTTTTATTAATGACTTTCTTGAAGTTATTAAAAACATGCTCATCAGGTTTATCAGAGGGATAGTAAATACAATGGAAGCCAGAATTAATATTCTGCAAATTTTGACAAGGTTTGGTAGTTGAGCTGAATCTGCAAAATGAAATCTAACAGATGTAAGCATAAAATACTCTGGGGGAAGGCCAAGAAACTGGTTACCTAAATACAGAATGTGGCTTAGCAGAGTTCATGTGAAAAAGGTTTGGGGGTTTTACTATACAGTGAGCTCAAATATAAGTTAGCTATGAGATGTGTCTATACATTTTTTAAGATATATTAATATGGTGGGTCATACCTTTGGCTTCCCAGGCTTCAAACCAGATTAATTGAATAAGAATCTCTGAGGGCAGAGCCTAGGACTCAATATGTTTAAAGCTCCTCAGGCTATTCCAATGGGAAAACTTAAGTTGAGGATCACTGTGATAATAGAATATGAGAGAACTTAAAATCCTATTGTAATGTGTATTGGTCAAACTACTCCTAGAATTTTTCTTTTTTTATTATTATTTTTTTCATTTATTTTTATTAGTTGGAGGCTAATTATTTTACAATATTGTAGTGTTTTTTTTGCCATACGTTGACATGAATCAGCCATGGATTTACATGTGTTCCCCATCCCGATCCCCCCTCCTGCCTCCCTCCCCATCCCACTGGGCTGGTGCACTAGAATTTTTCATTTAGTCTTAGACAACCCCTTTTACAAGATGGAACCAATTCAGAACAGTGTGGCCAAGACGGTAAGGGGACTTGAAGTCATGCCTAGTATGCCATGAGGAACTGAATGTGAGCTGTCTCAGGGAAGGAAAAAGTTGCCCTCAAATGAATGTGCCAGAGGCATTATCATTGCTCTGTTCGGCTCCAGAGATAAGAACTAGAACCAAGAAGATGAAGTAACGTGGAGGCAAATTTTAATTCAATAAAACGAATATTCCATCAGGGCTGTCTAATGGGCCACCTCAGAAAGAAATGATTGTCTTGTAATTTGGGGATGCTAAGCCATTTGGCTGCTTAACCAATGAGTGAGGAGAGTGTAGAGAATGTTTTTGTTATTCAAGACTCTTGGTATAGGACAGAAACCTAATTCAAAAAGCTTGGAAAATAGACTCAATTGCATCATATAACAAGGAAGTGACTTCAGGGGCTCCAATTAGAAGGATCAAGTGATGTCCACAGGCTCTATCTCACCATTTTTGTGGCCCTGTTTGTTTTGCCTTTCCTTTATTCTGCATTCAGGCTCTACAAATGGTATCCTAGCAACACTAGGAGAGAGAAAAGTTTTTTTCTGATACTTCTAAAAAAAAGTCCTGGGAGAAACACTGATTCTAAATGGACCAATGTGGCCAGAAAGAGGGCAGAGGGTGGTGTGTGTGTGTGTGTGTTTGTGTGTATGTGCCTGTGTGTTGGAAGGAGGGTAGGGAAATGAGATGCATGAAACAATAGAGGCCTTAGGCATTGGATAAGGTTGTGTAAGTGAAGAACCCTCTCAGCCCTGAGATTTTCATATTGCTTGACAGTATGGCCAGAATGCAGCAATAAGTATAGAACAAACACTAAGGCTTCTACGGCTCATCAAATATAATCTTTTCTCTGGTCAGGCCCATCTGTTCTTCATGTCCATTCCCATCTTCACACCTTTGCTTGTGCTGCTCAATCTTGCTAAAAAGACCTCCGCTCAATACACTCTAACTCAGAGACATCTCAAGGCCTGCTTCTTCCTCCATCATAGCTGTTCCCACTGCACTGATCTGAACCTCCTTTGAACTGCTCCAGTACTCCCCACTATTACACATTTCCTGATGTCATGTGTTGAATGTTTTTCTATTTTCAATATGTTAGTCTTATAAATAGATAACTTTATTGGAATTGTAAGGTTTTTTGAGAACAGGGACAATGCCTTCTCCTTTTCTGTTCTTCCCTGCCTAACATACAGTTGAGGACATTATATGGGCTTGTTCACTGAAATGTATTGATTGACAATTGTTTTTATACATACCCATCCCTTTACTACTGTGTCTGGAGTCTCTGCCATGCAACTAATAATGGATTAGATGGCAATGATGGGAGCATTGTTATCCGAGGGTCTCTGTGGAAAAAAAGTAACACCACATGAAGAGAGCATTGTAACCCTTTCCTACCGGTATAAGCTTTGCCCTGTGCTCATGGTGCCAAGCTGGTCTCCTGGCTTTTAGATTCTAGAAGTGGGTAGGTTTCCTTCTTTAGGGCTTTTACTCATTCACTTATTACAGAATAATTTATTAATCACCAAAGAAAGAGTAAAGAGTAAGCTTCACCTCTCGCCAAACTGTACCTGGGGCACCCTAATGCTGCTTTTTACCCCTTGAAAAACTACTGTTGCTTGGCATTTTCAAAGAGGTCCATGCTTCTGAATATCTGAGGAGACACAGATATGCACAAAGACTCATGTTTATGTTTTACCAGTTTCAAATATTGACCATGACAAGAGAAATGTGGTGATTTTTCATTGGATCACATTAGTGTTGTTTTGTCACTTAGTTCCCAAAGACACACATAGCTATCGATCCTTCTACATATCAGGGGAAGCTCATAAATTATTGGGGAAATGTCAACAAAAATGAAGAAAATGACAGAAAACTCTTCCAGACCTAGAGAAAGACATTATTTTCAAATTCATGTCCCTCAGTATTAGGAAAAATCCCAGAGGCAATAGAAATTTGTGAGAGCAAATAAGCCACTGATCATATTGCTATTTATCACGGTGCTCAATTCTACTTCAACTTTCAGACCTTGTTGAATCAGGAGAATTTTAAAAAGTGAGCATTTGTGAGATTAAAGGGGTTTTGGAGTTAGAAAATAAAGTTCTAAGAATAGTCTTATGATTCTAGAAGCTACCAACTGACCTTCAGCCAAGTGGTTAAGACTGGTCTTCTTTTTTGAGAGTCCTACTCCCTACTTTGGGTAACAACCTTCCAAGATGTTCATGTTGTCTGCGCAGGGTCCCCCCAACCTCTTTTCCATTAGAATTTTCTATCCTCTGCCATCTCGAGAAGCAAAATGACCTTCATGTCCAGACCACCAGTCTTTGTGAGCAAGTGGGAAGCCCATCAATAGTACAACACTTTTATTTGCCTTGATTTGAGAAATTTAAAGGAATCTGAAGCTAGAGTCTGAAATATTACATTGAATATGAATAATGCTTCACAGGTGGCTCAGTGATAAAGTGGTCATAAAGAGTTGGACACGACTGAGTGACAGAACAACAGTTTTAAAGAACCTGCCTGCCAATGCAGGAGATGTGAGTTCATTCCCTGGGTTGGGAAGATCCCTTGGAGAAGGGAATGACAAACCACTCCAATATTCTTACCTAGGAAATCCCATGGACAGAGGAGCCTGGTGAGTCACAAAGAGTCAGGCACAATTGAGCAACTAACACTTTCTTTCAATGGCTAGAATAGAAGACAGAGCTCATATCTATGAGCAAGCAGGCTGTCCAATACCATGCCCCTGTGTTACAGAGACTTATCCCCTTGGTCACAAGCTGTGCCATATCACTGCAGGATGTACTTCAGGGTCAGATCCCTCTCACTGTTTGGCAGAAATCAGAGCAGAACACAACTCCTCTGATGTCTTCCATGTACTGGGCCTAGCTCTGTATGAACAGTGACTTGTCCCAAGCTTCATCAGTGATAGCTCTTCTCTACAGGTATATCAATATATTGAAAGAAACATCCAGAGTGGGGAGAAGGGTCTCCCCTAATATTCCTCCATTTATTTTTTTTTTTTTTTTTAAATTTTTTTATTAGTTGGAGGCTAATTACTTCACAACATTTCAGTGGGTTTTGTCATACATTGATATGAATCAGCCATAGATTTACACGTATTCCCCATCCCATCCCCCCTCCCACCTCCCTCTCCACCGATTCCTCTGGGTCTTCCTAGTGCACCAGGCCAGAGCACTTGTCTCATGCATCCCA